>NC_041382.1:703464396-703465661 GCF_002162155.2 Triticum dicoccoides | reverse complement strand
TGGGGCACCTAGGTGCCTCGGCACCTAGCTGGTTTTTCATTAATGCATGATGAATTCAAACCCATTAAATTTTGCGTGTAAGATTTTTCCATATATGATAGTTCCCATCCAAAGCTAGTATGCATGCATTTGTTTCCAAATAGTACACGCGTGCACAACTTCCCTTGCGTGCATGATCTTTATTTGATTCTTTCTAAAATAAAAGTATGTACGTACAAAATAAATATACTCGAATGTGAAATATCCAAAATTTCGTGGGTATGGATTATTGTTCCAATATACTTCAAAGGTAGGTACATATACCCAAGATATTAGTGCGTGCATACATATACGGTGCATGGGAAATGTGCATGCATACCCTACAAAAGCTACTGCTGTTCTACGCATATACCTTACACAAATTATACTCCAAAAAATGTTACATATGTAAAAAATCTGACATTTAAATATCATATAGACAAATTTACGAGTACATACCCATATTATTTTTTAATTATATTCTCATGTTACTGGGGATATAACATTATAAATAGTGTGTAACATGCTTTAAATATTCTAATGAATATAACATCATATAATAACTTAAATATTATATTTCATATCATATTCTCATACATAGAGACATGCCCGAGGTTTGAAATACCTACTAATGAGACACAATGTATATACCCAAAAATACCATGGGTATGCAAATATCTCAAGATATCTTGAGTATGTGCACAAATCTGATACAAAAAATGATACATCCATTTCTAATACATGTATTCTTTTTCAAGACATGCCTAAATGATACTCGGGACATACCCAAAAATGATATACCCCCAGAATAAAATTAAAATGTAACATACTCAGAAGTTATATACCCAAATAACAATATACTCGTATGTGATGTACCTCAACTTTAATATGCAATGTCGGTTGAAAATATGTCGAAGGTAGGTATATATACCTAAGACGTTCGTACATGTATATATATTGTATACACGAAGACTGCACATGCATACCTAATAAAAATACTAAGGTTGTATGTATATATCTTCATAGAACTTTCCATTCTTACGTACAATAAAATAAATTAAGAAGAAATTGTAGTTATCACTTTCCTATTCAACGCGTGATATTAGGGCACCTAAATCATCCATTTATTGGTACTTGCCAATTACTTCCATAAAGCATATATGGAAGGTGCTTAATATACTCACACCAATTACAATCTACATGCATCAGTCTAAGATCCAACGGTCGCGGCATAAGGAGCCTTGGCA
>NC_041382.1:703453475-703463991 GCF_002162155.2 Triticum dicoccoides | reverse complement strand
AGTATGTGGACTTGCTGAAAAGCTCTTATATTGAGTCTTTCCAATGTTATGATAAATTGCAATTGCTTCAATGATTGAGATTATAGTTTGCTAGTTTTTCAATGAAGTTTTTGATTCATACTTTACATTGTAAATAGATTGTTACTTCAGCAAAAGAAATCATATGACAATATATATATATATATATATATATATATATATATATATATATATATATATATATATGTTGCTATTCTAAGAATGATCATGATGCCTTCATGTCCGTATTTTATTTTATCGACACCTCTATCTCTAAACATGTGGACATATTTTTCGATATCGGCTTTCGCTTGAGGACAAGTGAGGTCTAAGCTTGGGGGAGTTAATACGTCCATTTTGCATCATGCTTTTATATCGATATTTATTGCACTATGGGCTATTATTACACATTATGTCACAATACTTATGCCTTTTTTCTCTTATTTTACAAGGTTTATATGAAGAGGGAGAATGTCGGCAGTTGGAATTCTGGGCTGGAAAAGGAGCAAATATTAGAGACCTATTATGCACAACTCCAAAAGTCCTGAAACTCCACGAAAGTCATTTTTGGAATATATTAAAAATATTGGGCGAAGAAAGCACCAGAGGGGGTCCATCCACCGTCCACGAGGGTGGAGGGCGCGCCCTACGCCCCTGGGCACGCGTCCCTGCCTCGTGGGCCACCTGGAAGCTCCCCAATGCCCATCTTCTGATATAAGGTGTCTTTTGCCCTAGAAAAAAATCAGAAGGAAGCTTTCGGGACGAAGCGCCGCCGTCTCGAGGCGGAACCTTGGCGGAACCAATCTAGGGCTCCAGCGGAGCTGTTCTGCCAGGGAACATCCCTCCGGGAGGGGGAAATCGTCACCATCATCATCACCATCGATTCTCTCATCGGGAGGGGGTCAATCTCCATCAACATCTTCACCAGCACCATCTCCTCTCAAACCCTATTTCATCTCTTGTATCCGATCTTTGTCTTAAAACCTCAGATTGGTACATGTGGGTTGCTAGTAGTGTTGATTACTCATTGTAGTTGATGCTAGTTGGTTTATTCGGTGGAAGATTATATGTTCAGATCCTTTATGCACATTAATACCCCTATGATTACGGAACATGGATATGATTTGTGAGTAGTTACGTTTGTTCCTGAGGACATGAGAGAAGTCTTGTTATAAGTAATCATGTGAATTTGGTATTCGTTCGATATTTTGATGAGATGTATGTTGTCTTTCCTCTAGTGGTGTTATGTTAACATCGACTACATAACACTTCATCATTGTTTGGGCCTAGGGGAAGGCATTGGAAAGTAATAAGTAGATGATGGGTTCCTAGAGTGACAGAAACTTAAACCCTAGTTTATGTGTTGCTTCGTAAGGGGCTGATTTGGATCCATATGTTTCATGTTATGGTTAGGTTTACCTTAATTCTTCTTTCGTAGTTGCGGATGCTTGCGAGGGGGGTTAATTAGAAGTGAGATGCTTGTCCAAGGAAGGGCAGTACCCAAGCATCGGTCCACCCACATATCAAATTATCAAAGTAACGAACGCGAATCATATGAGCATGACGAAAACTAGCTTAACGATAATTCTCATGTGTCCTCGGGAGCGCTTTCCTTTATATAAGAGTTTGTCTAGGCTTGTTCTTTGCTACAAAAAGAATTGGGCCACCTTGCTGCATCTTGTTTACTTTTTTTACTTGTTACCCATTACGAATTACCTTATCACAAAACTATCTGTTACCGATAATTTCAGTGCTTGTAGAGAATACCTTACTGAAAACTGCTTGTCATTTCTTTCTGCTCCTTGTTGGGTTCGACACTCTTACTTATCAAAAGGACTACGATATATCTCCTATATTTATGGGTCATCAAGACTCTTTTCTGGCGTTGTGGATGTCATCATTTTCATTTCGGCTTTTGGGACAGTTTAATTGAAGGTCTAAACATCGTGCCTGAAGAAAAGTGATGCCTGGATGTGAGGGCGTGCACAAGTTGGAAGCACCTCCCCGGCAGCTCTTTCTACATGGGCTAGTCGGGCCACAACTACAAAGGTTTGTGAGGCATCATGCCTCACGTAACGTTGGACTGCTCAGTCTACAATGCGCACACATGGATCGAAGTAGCATGAGCGACAGCTCTCGATCGCGACGGCATGGGTTCGAATTCTCCTGCCGCAAGCAGATTCCCCCTTTTTAATCTCTATCCCTACCTCCTCCCTCTCTCTCTCAACTCGCACCAGCATACATCAGTGTCGACGACCACATTGCACAGCGACGCCACTCAGAGCGGTATAGGTGTGTGACGCCCAGATAATTAAGCTACAGTGATTCTCTGCTAAGATGTCACGTCACCTCGGTTATTGTTGATAATCTTGCGTTAGTTCAAAACCATTTAAATTCAAATTTGAATTAAAGGCAAACAACAAAAGTTTTCTAATAATAAAACTAAAATGTTCACACTATTCTATAAATTCCCCTGATCATTGCCATGATGGAACCAACTTCATTTGACTCACAAATAAATCCCTAATAAATTAATAAGTGGTCCAACAACAAATAAAATAGCCATTTCAAAATAAATAAATATTTATGTATTTACAAACCACTTGAAATCGTGTGTGCTAGCTCAAAACATTGCCTACTATTTATGTGACAAGTTTTGTATTCAACAAAACATATTTGGTATTAAATTAAAATGCAAAGTGGTGGAGAAAATACAAAATAGAAAATTAGAAGAAGGAATAGGGGATAAGTGCACACTGTGCACTAAAGGCCCAGTGCTATAGTGCACGGCCCAGCCCACCACAGGCCTTTCCTCTTCTCCTGTACATACAGAGGAGAAGGCAGAGCCATGGCGTGGCGGCCATCCCACGGCGCCATGGCCGGATGACCGACACCTGCTCCCCTCGAATGCCCTAGAGAGGATAAGGAGGACACCCACGACCCCCCCTGCCGAACCCTAGTTCACTTTCCCCTCTCCCCGCGACGCTCTCTTCTCCTCAATACGAACCCAAGCCGCCGTCGCCATGGATCTTCTCATCCACGTGCTCTCTGTCGTTCCCACGAGCTGGTAACTTGTCCTGAAGCTCCGTCATGCTGGACTGCATCGCCAGCACCCTCGAGTTCGAGCTCTCCACCTCTCCATCGTCGGGATCGACTTCATCTTCCTCCTTCGGCCGCCGCCACGCCATCGATGATTGTCGCCGTCCTGCTGCTACTAAGCCTTCACCAAGCCATCGTGTGCCTCCGCGGTGAGCTTTCACTCATTCCCTCCTCCCTTGAAATCGCCCTCCGTCTCCTGCTATAGCTACCATCGCCACCGTAGTTCATCGCCGTCGTTGCACTTGCTGTCGTCGCCTCCTCCTGGCCGGCCAAGCACGTGGGCGTGCTCAAGACCTCGCGGCGATGCCGTTCGTGTCCTCGAACCTCTGCGCCGTGCCCTAGAGCCACGACCCCGAGCTCGGTCACCGCCACAGTCCGCCCGCTCACCCGAGCTCCCCCGCGCGCGTCCGCAAGCTCCAGGCACACCCTAGTCACTCCGCCGCGCTCTCCCCCGCCAGACCACGCGGCCTGCGTGCGAGCTGCGAACCGCACGCCCGCGCATGGCTGTCCCTCCTGCGCTGCCCGCTGACCGCAGCTCGCTCGCCGGTCGCGACCCGCGGCCGTCACGCGTCGCTCGCATCGCCCACCCGCGTCGGCCACCGCTCGTCGGGCCTCGCCTTTGCTCGCTGGCCGCGTCCGCCTCCTCTCCCCCCACTGTCCGCCGTCGTTACCTCCCTCCCCGCACCGGACAGAGCCTCCCCTCTGTCGCCTCTGCCCGCGGCCCGAGCGCTCCCTTCACCCACGCCCGCGCCTCGCGCCTGGCCTCGCGTCCGCCTCCGGCCACCGCCGCTGCGCTGCGCCGCCCGCTGCCGACCGGCCCGCCACAGCCTGCCTCCGGCCAGGCCGCTGGCTCCTCCCTGTCCTGTACCCAGCCGGCGAGGCCATAGGCTCTCTGCCTGGCCGGCCCTGCTAATTAGTGGGGGGGTTAAAACCCCACTTTACACTAACCCCCCGGGTCTAATTAAATAACACTAAACCCCCACTAAACCTCAATGACTTGTGGCCCCCACCTAATCTATAAATTAATTAAACTGCCAATTTACATGTGTCCATGACAGCTGGGTCCCACAAGCCAGTTTGACCAGTCAACGTTGGCCCAGTCAACCACTGACTGGACTGTTGACTTTGAGCATGACCCCACATGTCATTCTTTATGGCTAGCTGCTGCTAGGTGTATAAGAAAGTATATTATGTTTTTAATTCAAAATAATAATAAATCCAAAAAACATTTAAAACTTTGAAAATTAATAGAAAATAATTTGTAACTCGGATGAAAATACTTTGTATATGAAAGTTGCTTAGAACGACGAGACGAATCCGGATACGCAGCCCGTTCGTCCGCCACGCGTCCCTAGCATAGCAAACCTGCAACCTTCCCCCTCCGGTTCATCTGTCCGAAAACGCGAAACACCGGGGATACTTTCCCGGATGTTTCCCCCCTTCGCCGGTATCACCTCTTACCGCATTAGGGCACACCTAACACCAATGTTTGCTTTGTCATGCATCATTATGCACCTGTTTGCATTGTATTCGTTGTTTCTTCCCCCTCTTCTCTCCGATAGACTACGAGACCGACGCCTCTTTCGATCTGTATCCCAGTTTGTGCTAGCCTTCTTAAGGCAAACTTGTTTAACTCATGTCTATACTCAGATATTGTTGCTTCCGCTGACTCGTTTATGATCGAGCTCTTGTATTCGAGCTCTCGAGGCCCATGGCTTGTAATATGATGCTTGTATGACTTATTTTATTTGTAGAGTTGTGTTGTGATATCTTCACGTGAGTCCCTGATTTTGATTGTATATGTTTGTGTGTATGATTAGTGTACGGTCAAATCGGGGGCGTCACAAGTTGGTATCAGAGTCGACTGCCTGTAGAAATCCCCCTTCCACACTCCTTGGCCGAAGTCAAGTCTAGACATTACAAAACTTTTTACTAACATGGTTGTGTGCCTTACGGGCTCACGTCGCCATCTCGATGGTATTAGGATCTTTTACTCCTCGATCCTTACTCCGGGATTCTGATCTCTCTTCTATTCGGGTTAAATGATTTTGCTAACTCCAACTCTAGGTTCTCGTAATTACTTCCTTCCGGAGAGCCCCTTATTACAGATGATCGCCTGCTGCACCAGAAGATTTCAAAGATACTCTCCGATATTCTCTCGAGACTTTGTGGCCATTGCTTTTGCAATTCCCTACCACCGAAACAACCCTATGGATAAATACTTACACCTGTCGTCTACCGTTCTTACTTTTATTTCCAGTCGATCTTGTTATTACAAGATACCCCGAGGATACTTTATGCCTACTACCTTGCAGTTCCTTGCCACCTGAACACCCCTACGAATAATTTGTTGCACTTATCGAGGATTCACTCATTCCCAGTTGATTCATGTATTTCACAAAAGTCTTCGAAATACTATTCGGTCTTCTAAAAATCCTGAGCAGCCTATTGCTCTTGAAATTCTTGCTTGCTTTCATTGTGGTTAATCCCATAAGTCTAGTAATCTTATTGGCATCCTTTGACACTATCATTTTGAGTCCGTTGATTCTATATGTGTGCGGATGCACGCAATCATCAGTTGATCCTTATAAATTATCTTTCCATCTCAGACGTCTTTCGAACATGAGTTGGTTCTCGGCCAATCAGATTGCCATTGATTTTACCCCTAAGTCTATTCAACTTATCCATCCTCTATCAGAGCGTTTGCTCCTGATCCCTTGAGTTGAAAATGATAATTCCTTTGTTATGTAAACATTGAATTATTCAGATGTTCTATAAACCGATGCATTTGCATTCTTTCTTCCTCTGATTGGGTGTCGATACTCACATCAGCTCCATTGTGGATCGCCATATCCACTGTTGGATTATTATCCGAAAGTGTCCTTCATAATTAATCACCTTGTGAGTTCTTTGTCTGATACATAATGCCTTTGGTAAATTGTATCCTCTCCTTTTGTCAACCATGCTCTATTTTCGAGCTTGTGTTAGTTACTCTTGAAGCTTGTGGTATATGTTTCTAAGATACCCCGTTGGGTTGAACCTATACCTTCTCTAAAACCATGTGAACACGAAAGTTTTCAGGGTCATATTCTCCTGGTGATTTACCAGATAAAATTTCAACACTACAACTCCATCGAAAATGAGGAGTGAATGATAGGTTATGCATTGGAGAAGTGGGAGTCGACCTTGAACTTTGTGTTCATGCCCATGGACACAATGTAGATCTTGTCATGGAAGCTTCTCATAACAATAATTATCCCCTTGATATAATTTCATCTTATATCTGGGATTTGGTCTTTTGCTATCGTGGTTTCCGACCATATTGTTCTGCTTTGGTCCAAATTTCTCGGACAAGTTCAAGCACTTATCTTCTGGAGAGCAATAACCTAGTCCAACCTCTACTTTGATCTGTCATCGAGTATTACCCCCCTGGTATCTCGAAATTTTCATGGAACTGCATAACTTCTTATGAGTTCTTCATCAAGTACTACATTCTCACTTATTCCAATTTTTCACGGGCTCTGAGTTATTAAACACTCAAAGGCACCAATAACTGAACCGATTATGCACTATGCTTCAACAACTTTTAGTAATTTTCTTTACTTACGAGTCTGTACCCGATCACGTCATTCCTAGCCTGTTCGGCTAGCATAATTTTGGACGATGAGGTAACTTTACGCCGATCTTCCTCATCGTATCATTTCGCCTTGAACACCAAGCTTGATTTCAAGTTCGTGTCATACTCTTGGTTCCAATAATCTTTCGCCTCATCATTCCTTTGACTTGATGCCGTCGCCGATCAATTACATCTGCATGAAATCTCGTGACAAATGTGTCGTGAACATCATAAACATTCTGAGCTCTTCCAAGATATCTATCAAATTCTTGATGAGAAATACCACCCTTTGCTCTCGATGATTTGTGTTATCATCGACCACTTTATTGCCTTTCGTTCAACACAAACTTGTCTGTGCTTTATGATATACCTTGAGATCCTTGCTATCCAGCAATTGTTCTTCTTTACCTCGGAGTATTACCATCTTTTATGTCAGGAATGTCGTGAGAATCTCACCACCTCTTGAGAATTCTTGATATAAGTGATACTTCACCATCACCATTCTTTTCTTGGTCCCCGTGTTGTTCCTAACAGGAATACCGACAGATGGACTAGTAATTTTAAAAAAACTTCTAGCGACCTTATTACTTTGAAGTTAATGGTCAACATTTCATTCTTAGACCATTGCTACCTAAGTCCGTATTTTGGGTGCACCGTCAACCAATGTTTAATCGTGTATGTTTCCTCGAGCATACCTCATTATATCATTTGAACTGACAAAAGCTATCTCCTTGTTCACATAATTGTGGAAATCCATCTTTTGGAAATCTCAATGGAATGTCGCTGAGTCCATCAGCCACCTCCTAACCCTCTCCTTCGTTTAATGAAGAACTCTTGTTTCAGAACTTGCTTTCATAGTTCATTTCCCCAGGAATCGTACAATGTCATCTCATCTATTTGCATTGCACCTTTTCTTCTCAGGCATCCCGTGTCTGAGGTATCTTGACACCAATCAGATCTGAATCTCAGTCAGATGTGATGGTTGGAACATATTTTCAAGAGTTATAACATCTTTACATGACCGGGTAAGGTGATGTCATGCCTAGCACACCTGGCCGGAGCACCTAGTGTTATAGTTTCCTTTTCTACAAGGTTATCCATTCATCCATGAGGAAATTGTAAGACTTATTCTACAAGTTGTTCCTGATGGATCCTTCCTGCATACAAAGTCTGACCTTTGCTTGAAGACCATGTCAATGCTATCTCGAAGCATGTCTGTGGTAATCCGATTTTTAATAAGAGCATTTGAAGCACAATACTAAATTTTCTTTATCATTTATCCTAACACTGTTGTATGGGTAATATCATGAGATTTCTCTCCCCTTACCTAAAGGGTTTTCTACATTATATCCTGTCATGGATATCATGCTCTACTTATCATTGGGAAGGATATACCCCTGAAATATGTGTTTAAACACATCTTCCTTTCCATCGTTTTGTTAATCTGATAAACACCTTTTCCTTTCCATTGTTTTGTTTAACCTTTCTGGTGATCATTATGATCTAAGCAGTATTAATTCCCTGCTTATGTAAACACCTCGGTGTACAATTCTGTCAGTAAGACCCTGTTACTTTCGATGATGACATTCCGGTAAGCACCGATGGACGAGAACTTTGCCTATTGGTCCGTCTCGTTTCAACGAGCAGGAAAATGGTTCTCTTCGTCCCTCGCCCTTGGTACCGACATTGTTGCCGACATAACTGATAGGCTACCCTCTGCATGTCTTGCTATCATGATCGTGTAAGATGTCAACGCCCTTCCTACTTTTAACCACATGGCGGGCCCATAACCCACTGTTCCACTGGATCAAAACCTGACTCTCTTGTACACCCCCTGTTCCCAAAGTTATTCCTTGCACCGGGCTTCGTATGTAATTCACGAGCCACTTACCGATGAGATCATCAATTCTGGTATCAGTCACAATACTTATTCTCGTTGCTTTGAACCCATCCCACGCCCTGTTTCAGACATTGAATGTTTACCTACCCGCTTGAAGATTCTCATGCCTACTTATATCTCTCTCGATGTATTTCCTTAAGTTTCAATTCAAGAGCTACTTTCCGCCACCTTCCCCAAGGTTATCAACCAGCTAGTCAAGCTTGCAGAGGTCCGTTCCCCCAGAATGCCCACCCTTTAATCTTTCATAAGTACGATGGAGTTCCCGAAGAAAGGATGCTGACTGTGTCATGATGACCTGAAATCGTGGTATGAAGACATCAACGTAATGGATCGACCTCTTTGAGAAGAGCAACCAAGACCGAGAAGATTCGTTAGAATTTCGTAACCAAATCCCTTCCCCTTCCCTTCCCCTCTTAAATCTCGGGACGAGATTTCTTGTAGTGGAGGAGAATTGTGACGCCCGGATAATTAAGCTACCGTGATTCTCTGCTAAGATGTCACGTCACCTCGGTTTTTGTTGATAATCTCGCGTTAGTTCAAAACCATTTAAATTCAAATTTGAATTAAAGGCAAACAACAAAAGTTTTCAAATAATAAAACTAAAATGTTCACACTATTCTATAAATTCCCCTGATCATTGCCATGATGGAACCAACTTCATTTGACTCACAGATAAATCCCTAAGAAATTAATAAGTGGTCCAACAGCAAATAAAATAGCCATTTCAAAATAAATAAATATTTATGTATTTACAAACCACTTGAAATCATGTGTGCTAGCTCAAAACATTGCCTACCATTTATGTGACAAGTTTTGTATTCAACAAAACTTATTTGGTACTAAATTAAAATACAAAGCGGTGGAGAAAATACAAAATAGAAAATTAGAAGAAGGAATAGGGGCTAAGTGCACACTGTGCACTAGGGGCCAGTGCTATAGTGCACGGCCCAGCCCACCACAGGCCTTTCCTCTTCTCCTGTACAGAGGAGAAGGCAGAGCCATGGCGTGGCGGCCATCCCACGGGGCCAGGGCCAGATGACCGACACCTGCTCCTCTCGAATTCCCTAGAGAGGATAAGGAGGACACCCACGACCCCCCTACCGAACCCTAGTTCACTTTCCCCACTCCCCGCGGCGCTCTCTTCTCCTCAAGACGAACCCAAGCCGCCGTCGCCATGGATCTTCTCATCCACGTGCTCTCTGTCGTTCCCGCGAGCTGGTAACCTGTCCTGAAGCTCCGTCATGCTGGACTGCATCGCCAGCACCCTCGAGTTCGAGCCCTCCGCCTCTCCATCCTCGGGATCGACTTCATCTTCCTCCTTCGGCCGCCACCATGCCATCGATGATTGCCGTCGTCCTGCTGCTACTAAGCCTTTACCAGGCCATCGTGTGCCTCGTGGTGAGCTTCCACTCATTCCCTCCTCCTCTGAAATCGCCCTCCGTCTCCTCCTATCGCTACCATCGCCACCGTAGTTCGCCGCCGCCATTGCACTTGCTGTCGTCGCCTCCTCCTGGCCGGCCAAGCACGTGGGCATGCTCAAGACCTTGCGGCGATGTCGTTCGTGTCCTCGAACCTCTGCGCCGTGCCCTACAGCCACGACCCCGAGCTCGATCACCGCCACGGTCCGCCAGCTCACCCGAGCTCCCCCACGCGCGTCCTCAAGGTCCAGCCACCCCTAGCCGCTCCGCCGCGCTCTCCCCCGCCGGACCACGCGACCTGCGTGCGTGCTGCAAACCGCACGCCCGCGTGTGGCCGTCCCTCCCGTGCTGCCCGCTGACCGTAGCTCGCTCGCCGGCCGCGACCCGCGGTCGTCGCGCGTCGCTTGCATCGCCCGCCTGCGCCGGCAACCGCTCGTCGGGCCTCGTCTTTGCTCACTGGTCGCG
>NC_041382.1:703440810-703452886 GCF_002162155.2 Triticum dicoccoides | reverse complement strand
GTCGCCTCTGCCCGCGGCCCGAGCGCTCCCTTCACCCACGCCCGCGTCTCGCGCCTGGCCTCGTGTCCGCCTCCGGCCACCGCCGCTGCACTGCGCCGCCCGCTGCCGATCGGCCCGCCGCAGCCTGCCTCCAGGCAGGCCGCTCGCTCCTCCCTATCCCGTACCCAGCCGGCGAGGCCATAGGCTCTCTGCCTGGCCGGCCCTGCTAATTAGTGGGGGGGTTAAAACCCCACTTTATGCTAACCCCCCGGGTCTAATTAAATAACACTAAACCCCCACTAAACCTCAATGACTTGTGGCCCCCACCTAATCTGTAAATTAATTAAACTATCAATTTAAATGTGTCCATGACAGCTGGGTCCCACAAGCTAGTTTGACCAGTCAACGTTGGCCCAGTCAACCGTTGACTGGAGTGTTGACTTTGAGCATGACCCCACATGTCATTCTTTGTGGCTAGCTGCTGCTAGGTGTAGAAAAAGTATATTCTGTTTTTAATTCGAAATAATAATAAATCCAAAAAACATTTAAAACTTTGAAAGTTAATATAAAATAATTTGTAACTCGGATGAAAATACTTTGTACATGAAAGTTGCTCAAAACGACGAGACGAATCCGGATACGCAACCCGTTCGTCCGCCACGCGTCCCTAGCATAGCAAACCTGCAACCTTCCCCCTCCGCTTCATCTGTCCGAAAACGCGAAACATCGGGGATACTTTCCCGGATGTTTCCCCCCTTCGCCGGTATCACCTCTTACCGCGTTAGGGCACACCTAACACCGTTGTTTGCTTTGTCATGCATCATTATGCTTCTGTTTGCATTGTATTCATTGTTTCTTCCCCCTCTTCTCTTCGGTAGACTACGAGACCGATGCCGCTGTTGGTGCCCCGACCGACTACGTTGTTGACGTCCCCTCCTTCTGGGCTGAGCTTCCAGGCAAGCCCCCCCTTTGATCACCAGATATCGCCTACTCTTTTCTCTACTTCTTGCATTAGAGTAGTGTAGCATGTTGCTACTTCCGTTAATCCTATCCTGATGCATAGCCTGTCCTTGCTACTACTGTTGTTACCTTTACCTGCAATCCTAATGCTTAGTATAGGATGCTAGTTTATCATCAGTCGCCCTACATTCTTGTCCATCTACCATGCTATACTATCGGGCCGTGATCACTCGGGAGGTGATCACGGGTATATACTTATACTTATATACATACTATATAGGTGGTGACTAAAGTCGGGTCGGCTCGTTGAGTACCAGCAAGTGATTCTGATGTGGGGGCTGAGGGAGTCCTGGATTAGGGGGTGTCCGGATAGCCGGACTATACCTTCGGCCGGACTCCTGGACTATGAAGATACAAGATTGAAGACTTCGTCCCGTGTCCGGAAGGGACTTTCCTTGGCGTGGAAGGCAAGCTTGGCGATATGGATATGTAGGTCTCCTACCATTGTAACCGACTCTGTGTAACCCTAGCCCTCTCCGGTGTCTATATAAACCGAAGGGTTTTAGTCCGTAGGACGGAACAACAATCATACCATAGGCTAGCTTCTAGGGTTTAGCCTCTCTGATCTCGTGGTAGATCTACTCTTGTACTACCCATATCATCAATATTAATCAAGCAGGAGTAGGGTTTTACCTCCATCGAGAGGGCCTGAACCTGGGTAAAAACATCATGTCCCTTATCTGTTGTTACCATTCGCCTAGACGCACAGTTCGGGACCCCCTACCCGAGATCTGCCGGTTTTGACACCGACATTGGTGCTTTCATTGAGAGTTCCTCTGTGTCGTCACTTTTAGGCCCGATGGCTCCTCCGATCATCAACGACGATGCGATCCAGGGTGAGACTTTTCTCCCCGGACGGATCTTCGTATTTGGCGGCTTTGCACTGCGGGCCAATTCGCTTGGCCATTTGGAGCAGATCGAAAGCTACGCCCCTGGCCATCAGGTCAGATTTGGAAGTTTGAGCTACACGACCGACCTCCGCGGAGACTTGATCTTCAATGGATTCGAGCCCCAGCCGAGCGCGCCGCACTGTCACGATGGACATGATCTAGCTCTGCCACCGAACAGTGCCCTGGAGGCCGCACCCGCATCAGCTCCGACCCTTAATTCGGAGCCAACTGCGCCAATCGAGGATGGGTGGTTGGACACCGCCTCGGGGGTTGCAATCTCTATGGCGATCGAGCCGAACACCAACCCTATTCTCTGTGAAGCCCGTGACTCCAAGGAGCCGGACTCCTCTCCAGACTCCGAGCCCTCCGCGCCCCTACTGATCGAACCCGATCGGGCGCCGATCATGGAGTTCAACGCCACGGACATCTTTCAGCACTCGCCCTTCGGCGATATTTTGAATTCACGAAAGTCTCTCTCTTTATCAGGAGAGCCCTGGCCGGACTATGGTCAGCAAGGTTGGGATGCGGATGATGAAGAAATTCAAAGCCCACCCACCACCCACTTTGTAGCCACTATCGATGATTTAACCGACATGCTCGACTTCGACTCCGAAGACATCGACGGTATGGACGCCGATGCAGGAGACGATCAAGAACCAGCGCCTATAGGGCACTGGAAAGCCACCTCGTCGTATGATATATACATGGTGGACACCCCAAAAGAAGGCAATGGCGATGGAACAGCGGAGGATGATCCCTCCAAGAAGCAGCCTAAGCGCCGGCGTCAGCGGCGCCGCTCTAAATCCCGCCAAAGCAAAAATGGTGATTCCGGCACGGGAGATAATAACACGCCGGACAGTGCCGAAGACAACCACCTCCAGCAAGATTCAGCACAGGAGGATGGAGAAGCCAGCCCTCATGAGAGAGCGGCAGACAGAGAGGTCGAGGACGATAATTATATGCCTCCCTCCGAAGACGAGGCAAGCCTCGACAACGACGAATTTGTCGTGCCGGAGGATCCCGTCGAACAAGAGCGTTTCAAACGCAGGCTTATGGCCACGGCGAGTAGCCTCAAGAAAAAACAGCAACAGCTTAGAACTGATCAAGAATTGCTAGCCGACAGATGGACTGAAGTCCTTGCGGCCGAAGAGTATGAACTCGAACGCCCCTCCAAGAGCTACCCAAAGCGTAGGTTGCTACCCCGATTAGAGGAGGAAGCACCTAAACCTACATCACCAGCGCATGATGCGGCCGACCGGCCACCCCATGGCCGCGACAGAGAGGCCTCTCGGCCCTCCACTCAAGCCGCACCCCGGCGCCGCTCAAAAAATACCAAGGCACGGGAAAATGCGCCAGACCTGCGAGATATATTGGAGGACAAGGCAAGGCAAACAAGATCAATCTACGGATCGCGTGGGTGCCCCACGGCACGAGACGGTGATCCTCACTCTGAATACAGTCAATCCGGCCGGGCCGAACATAGTAGACAAAGCTCGTTTGAGTTGCGTCGTGATATAGCCCAATACAGAGGCACCGCACACCCACTATGCTTCACAGATGAAGTAATGGATCATCAAATCCCCGAAGGTTTCAAACCCGTGAACATCGAATCATACCATGGCACAACAAATCCTGCGGTATGAATCGAGGACTATCTCCTTCATATCCACATGGCCCGCGGTGATGACCTACACGCCATCAAATACCTCCCACTCAAGCTTAAAGGACCAGCTCGGCATTGGCTTAACAGCTTGCCAGTAGAATCAATTGGTTGTTGGGAGGACCTGGAAACCGCATTCCTCGACAATTTCCAGGGCACTTATGTGCGACCACAAGACGCCGATGACCTTAGCCACATAATTCAGCAGCCAGAGGAATCGGCCAGACAATTCTGGACACGGTTCCTAACCAAGAAAAATCAAATCGTCGACTGTCCGAACGCAGAGGCCCTAGCAGCCTTCAAGCATAACATCCGCGATGAGTGTCTTGCACGGCACCTAGGATAGGAAAAGTCGAAATCTATGGCAGCCCTCACGACACTTATGACCCGCTTTTGCGCGGGGGAAGACAGCTGTCTAGCTCACAACAATAACAGGACCAAGAGCCCTGGTAATTCGGATACCAAGGACAGCAGTGGCAGGTCGCGTCACAACAAGCAAAAGCGCCGCATTAACGGCGACAATGCCGAGGATACGGCAGTTAATGCCGGATTCAGAGGCTCTAAACCCGGTCAGCGGAAAAAGCCATTCAAAAGAAATACTCTGGGCCCATCCAGTTTGGACCGAATACTCGACCGCTCATGCCAGATACATGGCACCCCCGAAAAACCAGCCAATCACACCAACAGGGATTGTTGGGTGTTCAAGCAGGCAGGCAAGTTAAATGCCGAAAGCAGAGACAAGGGGATGCATAGCGATGACGAGGAGGAGCCCCGGCTGCCGAACAACAGTGGACAGAAAGGTTTTCCCCCACAAGTGCGGACGGTGAACATGATATACGCAACCCACATCCCCAAGAGGGAGCGGAAGCGTGCGCTAAGGGACGTATACGCGATGGAGCCAGTCGCCCCAAAGTTCAACCCATGGTCTTCCTGCCCGATCACTTTTGATCGAAGGGACCACCCCACTAGCATCCGTCATGGCGGATTCGCCGCATTGGTTCTAGACCCAATTATTGACGGATTTCACCTCACTAGAGTCCTTATGGACGGTGGCAGCATCCTGAACCTGCTTTACCAGGATACAGTGCGGAAAATGGGCATCGATCCCTCGAGGATTAAACCCACTAAAACGACCTTTAAAGGCGTCATACCAGGTGTAGAGGCCAACTGTACAGGCTCAGTTACACTTGAAGTGGTCTTCGGATCTCCGGATAATTTCCTAAGCGAGGAGTTAATCTTCGACATAGTCCCGTTCCGCAGTGGCTATCACTCACTGCTCGGGCAAACCGCATTTGCCAAGTTCAATGTGGTGCCGCACTACGCATACCTCAAGCTCAAAATGCCAGGCCCTTGAAGAGTCATCACGGTCAATGGAAACACCGAACGCTCTCTCCGAACGAAGGAGCATACGGCGACTATCGCAGCGGAAGTACAAAATAGCCTCTCAAGGCAATTCTCCAGTCCGGCCATTAAACGTCTGGACACCGTCAAGCGCGCCCGGAGTAACCTACAACAAGACCGCCTGGCACGTTCCGAGCAAGCGTAGCAATGCGGCCCCAACCCCAGCCCTCGTGAACTTGCGAAACCAGTGTTGCGCGTACATAACTACGCTCTGAAAATACCATGGGCACATGGGGAGGGGCACCATCACGGCATGCCCGAAACACGGCTTAAACCGCACTAGGGGCTGCCGATTTCTTAATTTTCTCTTATTTTTAGGACTCCATTCTTCGGAAGGCTTGTCCGGCAGTACAATTGCCGCACAAACGATACAACCAGGGAAGCAGAAAGCTATGCCGCACTATGGAACTCTAAGGTGGTCTCTATAACGAGCAGTGTACCTGTTTCACATACCATTCCGCAGCTCGCCCCTGGAAAGGACATGTTAAATAGTCCCATCTTTTGCTTATTGCACTATTTGTATCATTCTGCTTTGATCGCAGCTTTTTTAAATAAACAATGCATAGCTTCCGTCTATTATTGCATTACTCTTTTTTACGAATATATGTTCATTAATGACATGTTGCACCCGTACACTTTGGTACGGCCAATACGCCAGGGGCTTAAGTACCCCACAATACGGTGTGAGAAGTCCGAACACTTTCACAAGTGCGGCACCCCGAACTTATAGCATTATATGCATCGGCTCTGAATCATGTCTTGGGTCAATAGTTGGGTTTGCCCGGCTCCTATGTTTTGGTACCTTAGGTTCCCTTATATCGGCTAAGGTAGCACTAGGAGAACTACTGCGATTGTGCCCCATTTGAGCTGGGCTAAGCACCTCAGTAGAGAAAGCTAAAACTGACCGTCATGATGAGGCGAGAGCTGGTCGCTGTTCGAGAGGTTTTCGAGTCCCTAAAGACTTATGCCGCTTAGAGCAAGGAGTCGGCTTTGTCCGGCCTAGGCGTGGATAGCGCCCTGAACTCGATCTTCCGAACACTAGGGGCTTCGTCGAAATTTAAAATTATAGGATTCTATGGCTAAGTGAGAGTGTTCAAGCATTATAGTCTGATTGCCTTGTTCGTTGTGTTGAGCGCCTCCCACGAAGGACCCAAGAATGGGAAAAGGAGCGCTCATGTTTATCCCGAACACCCCAGCACTCGTGGCATGGGGGCAGAAGCCGACGACTCGCCATCTCTCAAATTTGATAAACGGCCGCACAGAAGGTAATATTTTAAATTCAAAAGCGTTGCTTAGCGCATATGAACAAGTTTTTAGCGTACAGGATCACAACTGCGAGTTTACTCAAAAATTACATCTTTGGAGCATTCATCCGCTATAAGGCGGGCACCCTTCAGGACGCCCTCATAATACGCTTCCGGGACGCGATGCTCCTCGCCCGGCGGCGGCCCGTCCTTCACCAGCTTCTCCGCATCCATCTTGCCCCAGTGCACTTTAGCACGGGCAAGCGCCCTACGGGCACCTTCGATGCAGACGGAGCGCTTGATTACTTCAAGCCGTGGACAGGCATCCACCAGCCGCCTCACCAGCCCGAAGTAGCTACCAGGCAGAGCCTCTCCAGGCCAAAGCCGAACTATGAGGCCCTTTATGGCATGTTCGGCCACCTTGTGGAGCTCGACCATTTGCTTCAGCTGGTCGCTCAAAGGCACCCGGTGTCCGGCCTCAGCATACTAAGCCCAGAACACCTTCTCCGTCGAGCTCCCCTCCTCGGCTCGGTAGTAGGCGGCGGCATCAGAAGCACTGCGGGGCAAATCTGTGAATGCTCCTGGAGAGCTCCGGACTCGGGTAAGTAACAAGTAATTCACTTTCACGTGCTTGCTTTGCATAATGAATGGCTTACCCACCGCTATCTTCTTCATCGCTTCAATTTCTTGGAGGGCTTTCTGGGCTTCGGCCTTGGCAGACTTCGCGCTTTCGAGGGCTGCCGCAAGCTCATGTTTTTTCACGAGAGCCTGGAGCTCTTTCTACACCTCCTCCACCCGCGCCTCCTGCTTCCCTCTCTCTGTGAGCTCCGCGGCCGCTCTGTTTTCGGCCTCGGACAGCGCTTTCTGAAGGGTTGCCACCTCGGTCGTGGCCCCTATAATAGCACGTTGATCCTGTCATTTTTTGCAACCACATCTTCTCTATATACTTGCGCAAGGTATTACTTACCTTCCTTCTCCTCGAGTTGCCTCTTGGCATGGCCGAGCTCATTCTCGAACCGCGCGAGGTTTTGCTTCAGCGTATCCACCTCCACAGTCAGTGCGGCGGAGGCCAGCAGCGAAGCCTGCATACGCATATTGACTTGATTATGTTAGACTCCTGCGAATGTTATTAGATCCTCTATTCGGCTTTTCTTTCCGAACGCCGAACAGAGCATCAGGGGCTACTGTCTATGCGGTAATATTTTTACATATTCTTTACTTACCTCAAAGCCTGTTAGAAGGCTGGCACATGCTTCAGTCAGTCCGCTCTTGGCAGACTGAACCTTCTGGATCACCGCACTCATAATAATACGGTGCTCCTCGTCGATGGAGGCGCCGTTAAGCACCTCCAGCAAATTGTCCGGTGCCTCCAGTTGGACGGAGGTCACCGGCTTGGTAGGCTTGCTCCTCTTGGAAGGAGGCTGCCTACCGGAGTCCAGAACCGTTGAAGGTTTCGGCGCGGTTTCTGACTCAAGGCCAGACTTGGAGCCCTTGGGGGTTCTATCCCCTTTGCGCCTGGAGTCCGGGAGGTCGCCTTGCGGCGCCTCCAGGACCATCTCCTCCTGGCTTGGAACCTGTTGGGACAGCACCTCGGCGTCGTCCGTAGGGTGGGGGAGGTAGCGCGCGGAAGTGAATTCATGTCCGATGAATCTAGGGAGCCGCTCGACGACTCGTCGAGCCCAGCCTTGGGCGGACTGCATAGTCATATTCGGCGTAAGGAGGAGCGGTGCAAGAAAGGAACACTATGAATTTCTCTGGTGTCCGAATACTTACGATCTCGCCAGGGGCTTGGCCCTGTGCGGCCACTCCTCTTCGCCATCGTCGGCGTTGGTGGAGTAGTCCGGAGGAGTGGTCTTCCCCTTCTTGGACCCTTCGGCCTCCCCAGTTGGGGCGGCCTTCCTTTTCTTCCCTCCCCCGCTGGAGGGGGAGAGGTCTCTTCTTCCTCCTCCTCGTCTTCGCGGGAGGAGTGCGTCTTGGAGTCGTCGGATGATGAATCCGACACCTCCTGGCGTCGGGCACTCTTTCGAGTCCCCGTGGCCTTCTTGTTGGCCTTCTTCTCTGGCACCACATAGGGTGCCGGAACCAGCAGCTTCGCCAAGCGAGCGTCCACTGGGCCTTCGGGCAAAGGAGCCGGACAGTTGATCTGTCCGGACGTCTCCTGCCAATCCTGTCAAAGGAAGGGAGCTTAGATCCCGCATGGAGTCAAACTATGAAAAATTAATATCCTGTAAAAGGTAAAAACAGCTTACCGCACTAGCGTGACGCTGCGTGCTGAATCCGCGATCCTCGGTAGCGGATGCGGGGGCCTTGGTGCCCTTGAAAAGCACCTTCCAGGCATCTTCGTACATCATGTCAAAGAGCCTGCTCAGAGTTCGATGCTGCGCCGGGTCGAACTCCCACAGGTTGAAAGCCTGTTGTTGACATGGGAGGATCCGGCGGATGAGCATAACCTGGACTACGTTGACAAGTTTGAGCTTCTTGTCCACCAGGGTTTGGATGCATTTTTGGAGTCTGGTCAGCTCTCCTTTTTTACCCCACGACAGGCCCGTCTCTTTCTAGGAGGTGAGCCGCGTAGGGGGTCCGGATCGGAACTCAGGGGCTGCGATCCATTCAGGGTCGCGCGGCTCGGTGATGTAAAACCACCCTGATTGCCACCCCTTTAGGGTCTCCACGAAGGAGCCCTCGAGCCATAGGACGTTGGGCATCTTGCCCACCATGGCGCCTCCGCACTCCGCCTGGGTGCCGCGCACCACCTTTGGCTTGACATTGAAAGTCTTGAGCCATAGGCCAAAATGGGGGCGGATGCAGAGGAAAGCCTCGCACACGATGATAAACGCCGAGATGTTGAGGACAAAGTTCGGGGCCAGATCATGGAAATCTAGGCCATAGTAGAACATGAGCCCCCAGACAAATGGGTGGAGAGGGAAGCCCAGTCCGTGGAGGAAATGGGGGAGGAACACCACCCTCTCATGGGGCCTAGGGGTGGGGGATGAGCTGCCCCTCTTCGGGAAGCGCAATGTCGTTATACAAGTATCCGGCCTTCCTCAGTTTTTTGATGTGTCCCTCCGTGACGGAGGATACCATCCACTTGCCTCCTGCTCCGGACATGGCTGGAGAAGGTTGAGGTGGGGTGTGCGGACTTGGGCGCTAGAGCTCGAGTGCGCGGAAATGGATAGGCAAAGGAGGAAGAAGGCATGGATGAAAAGGTGGATCCTTATCCCCTTATATGGGTGGACGCGACTATGCGTCCCCACCGGCCTGGTAAAACTCGCTTATCTCCCAAGTGCCGTAATCAATGGCGCGGTTGGGTTACCCACGCCTGTATTGATGAGAATCCTGAAATAAGGGGACACGATCTCTGCTTTGACAAGACGTGCCAAGGAAACCGCCTCGCTAAACGCGCTGAGGTGGGACAGTAAAACGATTTGAATAAAGACTTGGCCGTGGTGTGATGTCACGCTATGGAATACGTCAGCAGATTAGATTTGTGTAAATATTATTCTCTCTATGGCAATATGTGGAAACTTATTTTGCAGAGCCGGACACTACCTTTGTGTTCAAAATCTTCTATGAAGTACTTGGAGGAGGAACCCGTCTTGCAATGCTGAAGACAATCTATGCGCCGGACTCATCGTCATTGAAGCCTAGTTCAGGGGCTACTGAGGGAGTCCTGGATTAGGGGGTGTCCGGATAGCCGGACTATACCTTCGGCCGGACTCCTGGACTATGAAGATACAAGATTAAAGACTTCGTCTCGTGTCCGGAAGGGACTTTCCTTGGCGTGGAAGGCAAGCTTGGCGATACGGATATGTAGATCTCCTACCATTGTAACCGACTCTGTATAACCCTAGCCCTCTCCGGTGTCTATATAAACCGGAGGGTTTTAGTCCGTAGGACGGAACAACAATCATACCATAGGCTAGCTTCTAGGGTTTAGCCTCTCTGATCTCGTGGTAGATCTACTCTTGTACTACCCATATCATCAATATTAATCAAGCAGGAGTAGGGTTTTACCTCCATCAAAAGGGCCCAAACCTAGGTAAAAACATCATGTCCCTTGTCTCCTGTTACCATCCGCCTAGACGCACAGTTCGGGACCCCCTACCCGAGATCCGCCGGTTTTAACACCGACAGGGGATGAAGGGGCAGGTGGCTCCATCCAGGTAGTGGTGGGCCTGAGTTCCCGACGGCCCCGACTGTTACTTTGAGGCGGAGCGACAGGGCAGGTTGAGACCACCTAGGAGAGAGGTGGGCCTGGCCCTGGTCGGCGTTCGCGGATACTTCAATTAACACGTTTAACGAGATCTTGGTATTTGATCTGAGTCTGGCCACTGGCCTATACGCACTAACCAACTACGCGGGAACAGTTATGGGCACTCGACGTCGTTGTATCAGCCGAAGCCTTCGTGACGTCAGCGACTGAGCGGCGCGTGCCGGGTTGGACTGGAACGCCTGCTCTTGTATAAGGGAGGCTAGGTCTGCTCACCGGCCACGTTCGCAATGTGCAGGTGTGCAATGGGCGATGGGCCCAGACCCCTGCGCCATAGGATTTAGACCAACGTGCTGGCCTCTTTGTTGTGCCTAGGTAGGGTTGCGACGTGTTGATCTTCCTAGGCCGGGCATGACCCAGGAAAGTGTGTCCGACCAAAGGGGATTGAGCATGTTGGGAAATGTGGTGCACCCCTGCAGGGAAGTTAATCTATTCGAATAGTTGTGATCTTCGGTAACAGGACGACTTGGAGTTGTACCTTGACCTTATGACAACTAGAACCGGATACTTATTAAAACACACCCTTCAAAGTGCCAGATACAACCGGTGATCGCTCTCTTACAGGGCGACGAGGGGAGGATCATCGGTTAGGATTATTCTATGCGATGATACTTGGTGAACTTACCATCTACTCTCTTCTACATGCTACAAGATGGAGGTGGCCAGAAGCGTAGTCTTCGATAGGACTAGCTATCCCCCTCTTATTCCAGCATTCTGTAGTTCAGTCCACATATGTTACCCTTTTTCCATTTGATACCAATGCATACATATGTAGTGTAGCTCCTTGCTTGCGAGTACTTTGGATGAGTACTCACGGTTGCCTTGCTCCCTCTTTTCCCCCTTTCTATACCCGATTGCTGCGACCAGACGATGGAGCCCAGGAGCCAAACGCCACTGTCGATGACGACTACTACTACTCGGGAGGTGCCTACTGCTATGTGCAGCCCGCTGACAACGACCAGGAGTAGTTTGGGAGGATCCCAGGCAGGAGGCATGCGCCTCTTTCGATCTGTATCCCAGTTTGTGCTAGCCTTCTTAAGGCAAACTTGTTTAACTCATGTCTGTACTCAGATATTGTTGCTTTCGCTGACTCGTCTATGATCGAGCTCTTGTATTCGAGCCCTCGAGGCCCCTGACTTGTAATATGATGCTTGTATGACTTATTTTATTTGTAGAATTGTGTTGTGATATCTTCTCATGAGTCCCTGATCTTGATCGTACATGTTTGCTTGTATGATTAGTGTAAAGTCAAATCGGGGACGTCACAAGGTGCAAGCTAGGGAGGCAAGGAGCGAGTGCAATACCACACCAGCATGGGGTGAAAGGAGCACGAAGGATAGTTTGGAAGCTCGCTGGTACGTATGGGGCAGCACATGGGAGCATAGGGGAGATATTATTTGCAAAAAGACAGTATTTGCAAGAGAAGAAGCACAATCACATTTATCACCTGTAGTGTGCTTGCAACAATTTTTTAGTATGTCGGGTGCGTTGCACGACCTGTGGATACTTTCCACGGATGTCATCATTTTCATTTTGGCTTTTGGGACGGTTTAATTGAAGGTCTAGATGTCGTGCCTGAAGAAAAGTGATGCATGGATGTAAGGGCGCGCAC
>NC_041382.1:703422574-703440515 GCF_002162155.2 Triticum dicoccoides | reverse complement strand
GGCCACAACTACAAAGGTTTGTGAGGCATCATGCCTCACCTAACGTTGAACTGCTTAGTCTACAATGCGCACACATGGATCGGAGTAGCATGAGCGACAACGCTCGATTGCGGCGGCATGGGTTTGAATTCTCCCGCCGCAAGCAGATTCCCCTTTTTTACTTGTCGTCCTATTTTAAATAATTCTAAAATACATATATTTCCTAAAAAATTGCTTAAATTTTGAAAAAAAATGGTGCACTGCAAAAAATGTTGGTGCATCTTTAAAAAAAGGTTGATACCATTTGGAAAGAAAATTCAACATGTATTTCCACAAAATTTAACATGTATTTAGAAAAATGTTTAAAAAATGTTAATCATGTATTTGTAAAAATTTAAACATATATAAATAAATGTTTGAGATGTATACAAAAATGTAGACAACAAAAACTTATATTTCAAAAAATGATATTAAAAATGTTGAATATGAAACAAAATAATGTTTTTGTCGTATACGCAAAATGCACAACGTGCATTAAAAAAAGTAGACATCACTCATGGTTCTGGTAACTCATGGTTCAAGACAAATTAGGGTAGGCTAGAGGTAAAACACATAAAATCTCAAGACTAACTCATGGTTCTGGTAGTGGCAAAGCCATACTTGACCAGTGTAGTCAATTGACTACACAATTTTTTTTCAAATACATCATATGGCAAGAAGAAAATTATGCAAAACTGGTACGTCTCTAACGTATCTATAATATTTTATTGTTCCATGCTATTATATATTCTGTATTGGTTGTGTAATGGTCTTTATTTTATAATTTTATATTATTTTTTAGACTAACCTATTAACCCAATGCCTAGTGCAAATTGATGTTTTTTTTGCCTATTTCAGTGTTTCACAGAAAAGAAATATCAAATGGAGTCCAAACGGAATGAAACCTTCGGGAGCGTGATTTTTGGAACAAACGTGATCGAGAGGACTTGAAGTGGACGTCAAGAAACAACCGAGGAGGCCACGAGGCAGGGGGCGCGCCCTCCCCCCTTGTGGGCCCCCATGGCTCCACCGACCTACTTCTTCCTCCTATATATATTCATATGCTCCAAAAACATCCAGGAGCACCATGAAACCCTATTTCCACCGCCGCAACCTTCTGTACCCAAGAGATTCCATCTTGGGGCCTTTTCCGGAGCTCCGGTGGAGGAGGCATCGATCACGAAGGGCCTCTACATCAACTCCATGGCCCCTCCGATGATGTGTGAGTAGTTTACTTCAGACCTTCGGGTCCATAGCTATTAGCTAGATGACTTCTTCTCTCTCTTTGGATCTTAATACAAAGTTCTCCTCAATCTTCTTAGAGATCTATTCGATGTAACTCTTTTTGCGGCGTGTTTGTCGAGATCCGATGAATTATGGGTTTATGATCAAGTCTATCTATGAACAATATTTGATTATTCTATAAAATCTTTTATGTATGATTGGTTATCTTTGCAAGTTTTTTCGAATTATCAGTTTGGTTTGGCCTACTGGATAGATCTTTCTTGCAATGGGAGAAGTGCTTAGCTTCGGGTTCAATCTTGCGGTGCTCGATCCCAGTGACAGAAAGGGAAACGACACGTATTGTATTGTTGCCATCGAGTATAAAAAGATGGGGTTTATTTCATATTGCTTGAGTTTATCCCTCTACATCATGTCATCTTACCTAACGCGTTACTCTGTTCTTATGAACTTAATACTCTAGATGCATGCTGGATAGCGGTCGATGTGTGGAGTAATAGTAGTAGATGCAGACAGGAGTCGATCTACTTGTCACGGACGTGATGCCTATATACATGATCATGCCTAGATATACTCATAATTATTCGCTTTTCTATCAATTGCTCGACAGTAATTTGTTCACCCACCGTAATAATTATGCTAACTTGAGAAAAGCCACTAGTGAAACCTATGGCCCCCGGGTCTATTCTCCATTATATTAATCTTCCATCAACTTTCTATTACCGTTTATTTTGCAATCCTTACTTTCAATCTATATCATAAAGATACCAACAATATTTATATTATCATTATTATCTCTATCAGATCTCACTCTCGTAAGTGACTGTGAAGGGATTGACAACCCCTTTATCGCGTTGGTTGCGAGGTTCTTATTTGTTTGTGTAGGTACGAGGGACTTGCGTGTGGCCTCCTACTGGATTGATACCTTGGTTCTCAAAACCTGAGGGAAATACTTACGCTACTTTGCTGCATCACCCTTTCCTCTTCAAGGAAAAACCAACATAGTGCTCAAGAGGTAGCAAGAAGGATTTCTGGTGCCGTTGTCGGGGAGTCTATGCACAAGTGAAGGCATACCAAGTACCCATCACAAACTCTTGTCCCTCGCACTATATTATTTGCCATTTGCCTCTCATTTTCCTCTTCCCCACTTCACCCTTGCCGTTTTATTCGCTCTCTTTTTCCGTTCGTTTTTTCTTTCGCTTGCTTCGTCGTTATGGCTAGTCCTTTATCTGCTCCTTTGTCCCCCAGTTCTGAAGTCCTCCACTTCAAGCAAAGACAAGGAGAAAACTTAAAAGATGATTGGTATAGGATGATACAATCTTATCATGTTTGCACTATAGAGGGAGACTCCAAGATTTTTACTTCGCAACTTTTATATTGGGCTAACCACATCCCATAGGCAACTCCTTGATTTTGCCGCCAAAGGGGATTTTATTGATATTGATCCCAGTGTTGCTTATGAAATTATAGAAGGGATAGTGGGAGTACTTCCCCACAAAAGGGACCATCTCAAGAGGGAACCCAAATCTTAGAAAAATTATGCGAATTGCAAAAGTCTATTGAACCTCTTAAAAATGTTGGAGGGAACCTTCACCGCATGAATACGTTGATTACACTTTGCAATAAGCGGTTGGATGCTTTGGATCTAAAAGTCTCCGAGTATGAAGGGAAACGTAAGGAACCTCCTGGATCCGAGCATAACTCCATTAAAAAGATAAACACCAAAGATGGTAATACCTAGATCTATCCTTACTTTTATGCCTAGCTAGGGGCGTTAAACGATAGCGCTTGCTGGGAGGCAACCCAATTTTATTTTTGTTACTTGCTTTTTGATTATGTTTAGTAATAAATAATTCATCTATCCTTTGTTTAGATGTGGTTTTATACTTTTAATTAGTGTTTGCGCCAAGTAGAACCTTTGGGAAGACTTGGGGAAAGTCTTTGCGATCTTGCTGTAAAAAACAGAAACTTTAGCGCTCACGAGATTTTCTGCCATTTTTTATTGGAGAGTGATATTTAGTTAATGCTTTTTGCAGATGATTAATATATAACTTCCTCACGTCCATAAATTTATTTTAGAATTTTTGGGGTTCCAGGAGTATTTGAAACCTACAGATTACTACAGACTGTTCTGTTTTTGACAGATTCTGTTTTTCGTGTGTTGTTTGCTTATTTTGATGAATCTATGGCTAGCATTTGAGTGTATGAACCATAGAGAAGTTGGAATACAGTAGGTTTAACACCAATATAAATAAAAATGAGTTCATTACATTACCTTGAAGTGGTGGTTTGTTTTCTTTTACTAACGGAGCTCATGAGATTTTCTGTTTAACTTTTGTGTTGTGAAGTTTTCAAGTTTTGGGTAAAGATTTGATGGATTATGGAACAAGGAGCGGCAAGAGCCTAAGATTGGGGATGCCCAAGGCACCCCAAGGTAAAATCCAAGGACAACCAAAAGCCTAAGCTTGGGGATGCCCCGGAAGGCATCTCCTCTTTCGTCTTCGTCCATCGGTAACTTTACTTGGAGCTATATTTTTATTCACCACATGATATGTGTTTTGCTTGGAGCGTCTTGTATGATTTGAGTCTTTGCTTTTTAGTTTACCATAATCATCCTTGATGTACACACCTTTTGAGAGAGAGACATGAATCGGAATTTATTAGAATACTCTATGTGCTTCACTTATATCTTTTGAGTTAGATAATTTTGCTCTAGTGCTTCACTTATATCTTTTAGAGCACGGTGGTGGTTTTATTTTATAGAAATTATTGATCTCTCATGCTTCACTTATATTATTTTGAGAGTCCTTTAGAACAGCATGGTAATTTGCTTTGGTTATAAAATTAGTCCTAATATGATAGGCAGCCAAGATAAAAACCTTAACGAGCATTAAATACTAAGAAGTTGGATACTTGATAGTTGTTTTGAGATATAAAGGTGGTAATATTAGAGGTGTGCTAGTTGAGTAATTGTGAAATTGAGAAATACTTGTGTTGAAGTTTGCAAGTCTTGTAGCATGCACGTATGGTAAACGTTGTGTGAAAAATTTGAAGCATGAGGTGTTCTTTGATTGCTTTCCTTATGAGTGGCGGTCGGGAACGAGCGATGGTATTTTCCTACCAATCTACCCCCCTAGGAGCATGTGTGTAGTGCTTGATTTTGATGACTTGTAGATTTTTGCAATAAGTATGTGAGTTCTTTATGATTAATGTTGAGTCCATGGATTATACGCACTCTCACCCTTCCATCATTGCTAACCTCTTCGGTACCGTGCATTGCCCTTTCATACCTTGAGAGTTGGTGAAAACTTCGCCGGTGCATCCAAACCCCGTGATATGATACGCTCTGTCACACATAAGCATGCTTATATCTTCCTCAAAACAGCCACCATACATACCTATTATGGCATTTCCATAGTCATTCCGAGATATATTGCGATGCAACTTTTCCACTGTTCCGTTTATTATGACATGCATCATCATTGTCATATTGCCTTGCATGATCATGTAGTTGACATCATATTTGTGGCAAAGCCACCATGCTTAATTTTTCATACATGTCACTCTTGATTCATCGCATATCCCGGTACACTGCCGGAGGCATTCACATAGTCATATTTTGTTCTAAGTATCGAGTTGTAATTCTTGAGTTGTAAGTAAATAAAAGTGTGATGATCATCATTAAAGCATTGTACCATGTGAGGAAAGGATGATGGAGACTATGATTCCCCCACAAGTCGCGATGAGACTCTGGACGAAAAATATTTAAAAAAAGAAAAAGAGGCCATAAAAGAAAAAAAAAAGAAGGCCCAAATAAAAAATGAGAGAAAAAGAGAGAAGGGACAATGTTACTATCCTTTTCCACACTTGTGCTTAAAAGTAGCACCATGATCTTTATGATAGAGAGTCTCTTATTTTGTCACTTTCATATACTAGTGGGAATTTTTCATTATAGAACTTGGCTTGTATATTCCAATGATGGGCTTCCTCAAATGCCCTAGGTCTTCGTGAGCAAGCAAGTTGGATGCACACCCACTTAGTTTCTTTGATGAGATTTCATATATTTATAGCTCTAGTGCATCCGTTGTATGGCAATCCCTACTCTTTGCATTGACAACAATCGGTGAGCATCTCCATAGCCCATTGATTAGCCGCGTCAATGTGAAACTTTCTCCTTTTTGTCTTCTCACACAACCTCAATCATTATATTCTATTCCGCCCATAGTGCTATGTCCATGGCTCGCGCTCATATATTGTGTAAAAGTTGAAAGAGTTTGAAAAGGCTAAGTATGAAACAATTGCTTGGCTTGTCATCGGGTTTGTGCATGATGAGAGCATTTTGTGTGACGAAAATGAAGCATGGCCAAATTATATAATTTTGTAGGGATAAGCTTTTTTTGGCTATGTTATTTTGATAAGACATAATTGCTTGGTTAGCATGCTTGAAGTATTATTATTTTTATGTCAAAATTAAAATTTTATCTTGAATCTTTCGGATCTGAACATTCATGACACAATAAAGAAAATTACATTGAAGAATATGCTAGAAAGCATTCCACATCAAAAATTCTGTTTTTATCATTTACCTACTCGAGGACGAGCAGGAATTAAGCTTGGGGATGCTTGATACGTCTCCAACATATCTATAATTTTTTATTGTTCCATGCTATTATATATTCTGTTTTGGATGTTTAATGGGCTTTATTTTACAATTTTATATTATTTTTGGGACTAACTTATTAACCCAAGGGCCAGTGCAAATTGTTGTTTTTTGGCTATTTCAGTGTTTCTCAGAAAAGGAATATCAAACGGAATCCAAACTGAATGAAACCTTCGGGAGCGTGACTTTTGGAACAAACGTGATCCAGAGGACTTAGAGTGGATGTCAAGAAACAACCAAGGAGGCCACGAGGCAGGGGGCGCGCCCTCCCCCCTCATGGCTCCACCAACCTACCTCTTCCTCCTATATATATATACCCTAAAAACATCCAGGAGCACCAAGAAACCCTATTTCCACCGCCGCAACCTTTTGTACCCAAGAGATCCCATCTTGGGGCCTTTTCCGGAGCTCTGCCGGAGGGGGCATCGATCACGAAGGGCCTCTACATCAACTCCATGGCCCCTTCGATGATGTGTGAGTAGTTTACTTCACACCTTTGGGTCCATAGCTATTAGCTAGATGGCTTCTTCTCTCTCTTTGGATCTCAATACAAAGTTCTCCTTGATCTTCTTGGAGATCTATTCTATGTAACTCTTTTTGCGGCGTGTTTGTCGAGATCCGATGAATTGTGGGTTTATGATCAAGTCTATCTATGAACAATATTAAAAAGATGGGGTTTATTTCATATTGCTTGAGTTTATCCATCTACATCATGTCATCTTACCTAATGCGTTACTCCGTTCTTATGAACTTAATACTCTAGATGCATGTTGGATAGCGGTCGATGTGTGGAGTAATAGTAGTAGATGCAGGCAGGAGTCGGTACTTGTCACGGACATGATGCCTATATACATGATCATGCCAAGATATACTCATAATTATTCGCTTTTCTATCAATTGCTCGACAGTAATTTGTTCACCCACCGTAATACTTATGCTATCTTGACAAAAGCTACTAGTGAAACCTATGGCCCCCGGGTCTATTCTCCATTATATTAATCTCCCGTCAACTTTCTGTTGCCGTTTATTTTGCAATCTTTATTTTCAATCTATATCATAAAAATACCAACAATATTTATCTTATCATTATATCTCTATCAGATCTCACTCTCGTAAGTGGCCGTGAAGGGATTGACAACCCATTTATCGCGTTGGTTGCGAGGTTCTTATTTGTTTGTGTAGGTACGAGGGACTTGCGTGTGGCCTCCTACTGGATTGATACCTTGGTTCTCAAAAACTAAGGGAAGTACTTACGCTACTTTGCTGCATCACCCTTTCCTCTTTAAGGGAAAACCAACGCAGTGCTCAAGAGGTAGCAAAAACAAAACTTACAAATTCATACATCTGACTACACAACACCCAATTGACTACACATGATATGATTCCTGGCACCACCACTGAGTTCTGGCACATGGATAGCAAATTTCCACGCACCCCTGTCCATGGCAAGTTCTTGTTGGGGAACGCAGTAATTTAAAAAAAATCCTACGCACACGCAAGATCCATCTAGGTGATGCATAGCGACGAGCGGGGAGAGTGTGTCCATGTACCCTCATAGACCAAAAGCGGAAGTGTTTAGTAACGCGGTTGATGTAGTCGAACGTCTTCGTGATCCAACTGATCCAAGTACCGAACGCACGGCACCTTCGCGATCCGCACACATTCAGCTCGGTGACGTCCCTCGTACTCTTGATCCAGCTGAGGCCGAGGGAGAGTTTCGTCAGCACGACGGCGTGATGACGGTGATGATGAAGTTACCGACGCAGGGCTTCGCCTAAGCACTACAACAATATGACCGAGGTGGAAATCTGTGGAGGGGGGCACCGCACACGGCTAAGACAACTGTCAACTTATGTGTCTATGGGGTGCCCCCTCCCCCGTATATAAAGGAGGGGAGAAGGGGAAGGTCGGCCCTCTCTATGGCGCGCCCAAGGGGGAGTCCTACTCCCAGTAGGAGTAGGTCTCCCCCCCCCCCCACTTACCTAGTTGGAGTAGGAGGAGAAGGAAGAGGGAGAGAGAGGGAAGGAAAGGGGGGACGGCCCCCTTACCCAATTCGGATTGGGCTTGGGGGTGCGCCCTCCACCTGGCCACCTCCTCCTCTCTCGCACTAAGGCCCAATAAGGTCCATTGACTCCACGGGGGGTTCCGGTAACTCCCCGGTACTCCGGTAAATGCCCGAACTCATCCGGAACCCTTCTGGTGTCCAAACATAGCCTTCCAATATATTGATATTTATGCCTCGACCATTTCGAGACTCCTCGTCATCTCCGTGATCACATCCGGAACTCCGAACTACCTTCGGTACATCAAAACACATAAACTCATAATACCGATCGTCATCAAACGTTAAGCATGCGGACCCTACGGGTTCGAGAACTATGTAGACATGACCGAGACTCATCTCCGGTCAATAACCAATAGCGGAACCTGGATGCTCATATTGGTTCCTACATATTCTATGAAGATCTTTATCGGTCAAACCGCATAACAACATACGTTGTTCCCTTTGTCATCGGTATGTTACTTGCCCGAGATTCGATTGTCGGTATCTCAATACCTACTTCAATCTCGTTACCGGCAAGTCTCTTTACTCGTTCCGTAATGCATCATCCTGTAACTAACTCATTAGTTACATTGCTTGCAAGGCTTATAGTGATGTGCATTACCGAGAGGCCCAGAGATACCTCTCCGACAATCGGAGTGAGAAATCCTAATCTCGATCTATGCCAACTCAACAAACACCATCGGAGACACCTGTATAGCATCTTTATAATCATCTAGTTACGTTGTGACGTTTGATAGCACACTAAGTGTTCCTCCGGTATTTGGGAGTTGCATAGTCTCATAGTCATAGGAACATGTATAAGTTATGAAGAAAGCAATAGCAATAAACTAAATGATCATAGTGCTAAGCTAACGGATGGGTCAAGTCAATCACATCATTCTCTAATGATGTGATCCCGTTAATCAAATGACAACTCTTGTTCGTGGCTAGGAAACTTAATCATCTTTGATTAATGAGCTAGTCAAGTAGAGGCATACTAGTGACACTCTGTTTGTTTATGTATTCACACATGTACTAAGTTTCCGGTTAATATAATTCTAGTATGAATAATAAACATTTATCATGATATAAGGAAATATAAATAACAACTATATTATTGCCTTTAGGGCATATTTCCTTCAGTTCTTTGGTGATATTCCAATTCTTCGTATCTCTCTTTACGGACTTCTTTCATGTCAAGTTCGGTCTACCCTGACCTCTCCTGACATAATTAGCACACTTTAGCCGTCCCCTATGCACTGAAACTTCTGGAGGCCTGCGATGAATATGCCCAAACTATCTCAGGCGATGTTAGACAATCTTCTCTTCAATTGGTGCTACCCGAACTCTATCTCGTATATATTTTTTAAAATTTAATCATGCATTGGAAAATTGTTAAGCATTTATAAAGAAATGTTCGTTATGTATGCAAAAATGTATGATGCCTAAAAAAAATTATACATCAAAACATATATTTAAAAATATTAGTCATGAATTTCAAAAATACCAAACGTGTATAAAAAATGTTTCAGATTTATATGAAAAATGTACAACATGCACGAAATAAGTAGACAATGAACCAAACATATTTTAAAATTTTAATCTTGTATTTAAAAATATGTCAAACCTTTAACAAAAATATTTATGACGTACAACGAAAATGTACGTTGTGTGTGGAAAAACTAAAGATGTGTTCAAAAAAGAAAAAAACAGAAGAAACCCAGAGATAAACATATAGAAAAAAACCGGTGAAAACCCAAACAAAATAAAAGAAATGAGAGGAAATAACAAAGAAAACTGATAGAACGGCAGTAAAAAATAAAGAAAACAGGTCAAACCCAAAGAAAGAATGGAAAAGAAGAAAAAAATAAAGAAAGCCATTGAAAACTAAAGAAAACCATAAGTAAGATAAGAAAACTGTAAGTGAGATGAGAAAAGAAAAACAAAGAAAGCTGAAAAGAACAAAGAAGAAAGAAAAGAAAAACCCAGTGAAAACAGTAAAGAAAAGCACAGAAAAAGAAAAAAAAACAGATGAAAACCGGACCAATGCAACCAATAGATAGTGAGAAAGAAAAAAAAAACTGTTTAGCGAGTGGATGAAACCCCAACAAACGAACGGAACCTCCTAATCGGGCCGGCCAGTCTATAAGACAGGAAAACCTTCAGACGATACTAGCTTAGGGCTCACGTCAGGCGACATATAGTGCTGACATGGATGAACGTTGGACAATTCTGCCGGGTCAAGGAGGGTCTATGTCTCCACATACTAGGCCGGTCCACTGCTACGAGGCTAGTGTACCGGCCTAGTATTGTAGCTGCGTCTAGCACAAGTTTTATTTTCCTTTTTTTTCACAGTTTGCATCTATTTTCCCTGGTTTTTCTTTTTCTATTTTTCCCTTATGGTTTCTTTGGTTTTATTTTTTTCTTCTTAGATTCTCACTGATTTTTTTAATTTTTACATCAGCACATGTCTATGTTTTAAAAAATACGAAGTACATTTTTCACATACATCAGGGGAAATTTATACATGTTAAATATTTTTAAAATTAATGATTATAATATTTTTAAAAATTGAGGTCTACTTGTTCATGCAAAGGTACATTAATGGTATACACCTAAAAACATTTATACACGTTTAACATTTTCCAACACATGACATTTTCATATAGTACTTATTTTTGAACATTTTTTAATACACCTTAAAAAATTAAAATAAATGTTAAAACATTTTTTGAATGAAACTAATTTTCTTTAAAAACTATGCAAACATTTTATACAATGTATAAACATATTTTTAAAATGTCACAAACATATTTTCGAAACACATGAACAGTTTTGTAATGTTACATACGTATTTCTGAATGGTACTAAACCTTTTTTTTACATTATATAACATTTTAAGAAAATTCATGTGGATTTTTCTGAAATGCATGAACGGTTTTAAATGTCACAAACATTTTCTTGGAATGATATCAACATCTTTTAAAATTATGCTAACAAACAGTTTACATTGCGTAAAAAAATTCAAATTCACGGTGAACAACATTTTTAAGTTCATTTTTTATCAATATATGCATTTAGAATATTTTTGAAATATAAACAAAGACTAATGTGCGTGCCTACATCTACATGCGTGACTGTGTTGCCCGTTTAGGCACCACGTTGAGGCGAGGGGGACGCTCATCTTAGTATAAGCAAAAGAAAGGAGTGCCCCTGTGTCTCGCTTGTGCGGGACAAAAGTACACCTCACCTCAAGGGGCGCTCTAGTGGGCTTGTCCATTTTTTTTTTGCCGGGTGAGAGAGAATTTCCACTAACTCAACCTGGATCAGCGCGATATAGTTCACAAAGCTTTACAACCCATTTAGGCCAAACCTCAATTAGACTAGAGTCTTAACATCAATGCGACCAATCCTAGCTAGCTCATGACTAACATAATTTTTCGTAGGCCTCACGCATTCACTACCACCTTCCTCTCTCCCCTAATCATGGCATTGATCTCTTGAACAAGGTAAGCATCACGAGATATGTTTGTGGTCTCTGATTAATCTTCACCGCAGTCTACAAACAATTCGTTTCTAAGATAAATGGCAATGAGCTCCATTCCAGAGCAAGCACGACACGCTCTCCACAAGCTTCCAACTCAACCACCAGAGCATTATCACATGTGAAGAGCTGTCTGCACGAGCTGAGGATGATGTGGCATGTGTTATCTCGTAGCATCGTACATGCGCCACTATACCAAGTTGACGATGTCCTGCACTAGGGGTACTCATCACGTCGTTTCTCAATCAGTTGGATTGGGTCGAGGACCCCCATGACTGTATGCTCATGGGCCAGTTCGGACAACCGATGTATACACGAGGAAGATTCCACAAGACTTGGTGATTAAGACAAGGACTCCTCTTCACCGGCGTATTCGACTAGGATTCTTGTTATCCTAGGCCTCTGATACATTATATAAGTCGAGGTCAGGCTAGCCGGCAGAATATTATGACATTACTCATCATACCTGTAGGGTTTAGACCACAACATACGATGTCGAGGTAGATCAACTCTTATAACCCCCATACTCATCAAAAAATCAATCAAGCGAGAAGTAGGGTATTACCTCCATCAAGAGAGCCCGAACCTGGGTAAACATCGTGTCCCATGTCTCCCGTTACCATCCACTAGTAGAAAAAGGGTCAAACGTGAAGCACATTAGTGCCGGTTTGAATTAGAGCCGGCACTAATGTGTACATTAGTGCCGGTTAGTGGCGGCGATCAATAGTACCGGTTCGTGGCAAACCTTTAGTACCGGTTCATGCCACGAACCGGTACTAAAGAGGCTGCATCAGCCTGCGGTCAGGCTATGGCCCCACCATCACCATTTAGTGCCGGTTCTTACCACGAACCGGTACTAATGAGGTTATGGCAAGCTGCTTTTAGTCCCACCTCGCCAAGAGAGAGGCAGTATGAGCGGTTTATAAGCCGTGAGTGCACAGACAATGACGAAGAGTTGCAATGCTCACCTACATGTTAATTAGCTTCAAGCCTTGCGGAATAGCATAGATTGCACTGAGCTATGTGCAGTGCAGTCTACACTATTCCGAATGGCTTGAAGCAAATTAACCAGCATTGCACCTCTTTTTTATTTTTAATAACTTATTTAAACTCCGGACTTCTTTTGTGTTCAGTATGCAGCATTTAAAGCGACGTCATCAATTTTCAACATGTTCTGACATCATTTGTTGTTTTTCGGTTATTTACCTAATTGTTTAGAGAGCTAAATGACCGTAAAATTGAAAATCACTACAAAATGAATCCTGAAAATGTTGAAACTTGGCATGGTATCATCATATCACCCGCATACCATGCGCGAAAGAGTAGAGAGGGTCACGGCAAAAACTAGACGCACTTCGTGTATAAACTGGACAAACTCTTTCCGAGTATCAAGGTTTCGGAGTCCGGAGTGGGTACTAATGTGCATCCCACCAATCAGGAAGAATCACACGGATCGTGTGTTTCTTTCTAGCTCATGTGAGTCGTTGGATCGAAACTACCACAATCACTTTGTGAGCCAGACGACCCTATATATAGCTAGCCCACCTCTCGCCTTCCCTACATAAGTCTTTCAGTTCATCGACTACATACATCTACCAGTTCATCGACTGCATACATCTACCAGTTCATCGACTGAATACAAATCATTCGGATTCGCCATCATACGTCCAGCCGTGCATTTGATATGCATATATATGCATCACGAGCCACGGTTGGGCTGTATGATGGCGATACCGATTGGTTTGTTCTAGATCCGACATAAAAGGTTTGATACAACTTCTTTTTTGTGACATAAGAGCTATCTCTCCTCCTATCTATTTTAGTTACACAACTACCTATTTGTGCCAAATTTTCACTTTTGCTGTTGCACTTGCATCATAAGCATCCATGTTAACTGGACTTACAAGTAATGCAATTTAACCAAACTATCTTGTGATCTTCGCCAAGAGAGAGGCAGTATGAGCGGTTTATAAGCCGTGAGTGCACAGACAATGACGAAGAGTTGCAATGCTCACCTACATGTTGATTAGCTTCAAGCCTTGCGGAATAGCATAGATTGCACTGAGCTATGTGCAGTGCAGTCTACACTATTCCGAATGGCTTGAAGCAAATTAACCAGCATTGCACATCTTTTTTATTTTTAATAACTTATTTAAACTTCGGACTTCTTTTGTGTTTAGTATGCAGCATTTAAAGCGGCGTCATCAATTTCCAACATGGTCTGACATCATTTGTTGTTTTTCGGTCATTTACCTAACTGTTTAGAGAGCTAAATGACCGTGAAATTGAAAATCACTATAAAATGAATCCTGAAAATGTTGAAACTTGGCATGGTATCATCATATCACCCGCATAGCATGCGCGAAAGAGTAGAGAGGGTCACGGCAAAAACTGGACGCACTTCGTGTACAAATTGGACAAACTCTTTCCGAGTATCAGGGTTTCGGACTATACAAAAATAAATAATGCAGAAAATAAAAAAACTATACAAAAAAATTACTCAAAAATAAATAGAAGAAAATAAATAATGCAGAAAAGAAAAAACTATATAAAAACTACTCAAAAATAAATAAAATAAAATAAGTAATGCAGAAAGAAAAAACTATATAACAAATTTGTTGGCACACTGCCCTGTGGGTCTACCAGACCTAGGGTGTGCAAATGCAGGCCCAGGAGGGCCAGCAGACTCACAGAACAGCGTGCCCTAATTAATTAGGCCCAGAAGCCTGCTATATAGAGGAGTTCGAAGAGGTAGTCGCGGTTGGGTTTATAAACCAGTGCGGCTGCCCTTCGCCGGGCGAGGTGGGACTAAACTTTGGGGTGGCAGCACAAGGCCTTTAGTACCGGTTGGTGGCTCCAACCGGTACTAAAGGCCCCCCCCCCTTTAGTACCGGTTGGTGGCTCCAACCGGTACTAAAAGCCTTCGTTTCCCGCCACTTGGCCTGGCGAAAATAGGCCTTTAGTACCGGGTGGAGCCACCAACCGGTACTAAAGGCCCATCCTATATATATAGCTCTTACGAAAATTTCAGTTTCATCCCCACTTCGTCTCCAACCTCCGCCGCGCGCGCCGCTCGATCCCGTCGTCGCCGCCTGTCGTCCGTCGTCATCGTCGCTGTCCCCGCCGCCGCCCGTCGTCGTCGTCGTCTCGCGCTGCCGCCCCGGACGCCGCCGCCGTCCGTCGCCATCGCCGCGGCCGTACGTCTCTCTCTCTCGCTCCCGCACACACATACACACACATACATACACACACGTACACACACACACACCGGCGCCCCCGCTCGTACGTACGGGGCGACGGCGTACGGGGCCGCACACACACACACACATATACCACACACACACGCATACACACACACATACACACATACGTACACACATATACGTATATATACACACATGCATACACACACACATACACACACACACATTTTTTTTACTTATTTTCTGTTTTTTAGAAAAGTTAATTAGATGATCGAATGTTAGATTAATGTTGATTGTTAGATGAATTAGCTAGCTAGATAGAAAAATTGTCGAACTAGAGATTAGAACTAGTTGAATAATTAATATAACTAGTTTATTTTTAGTAAGAAAATTTAGGTATATGAGATTAGAACTAGTGGAATAATTAATATAACTAGTTTATTTTTAGTAAGAAAATTTAGGTATATGAGATTAGAACTAGTTGAATAATTAATATAACTAGTTTATTTTAGTAAGAAAATTTAGGTATATGAGATTTGATGATCTAATTAAAATATTATTTGTTAATGAGTTTTTCTGGTTATTTAATTTTTTATATATTTTGAGTTTATATAAATGTTAGATTAATGTCGAATGTTAGATGAATTAGATAGAAAAGTTAAATATATAGTAATGTCAATTGAATATATAGTTAGATATATTAATGTCAAATGTTAGATGAATATATATTTGGCTAGATATAGGTGTTTAATGTTTCACCTATATGAACATAGGAAATGTCATCTGACAACGAAAAAGATTTTATTTTGTGCGAACACTGTGAAGACCAGCGCGGCCTGTGCGACCAAAATTTCCTTGTTGATGGTAGGCGCTTCAGCATCAAGCTGGATGAGACATTCGAAGTTGATACAGTAAGTCACTTTGTAAATTATTATTTGAATGCAAAACTTATGCTTCATTTGCTTCAACTTATAATTTTAAATTTTCACTATTCTACTAGCGCATCCCCTGCCATGCAAGAATTTTTGTCTTGGATAAGATAGGTTTTAGTGCTATAGATGATATGGAGGTAAAGAGAGTTTACTTGAAGACGGAGCATGGGTATACTTTCAACGTCAAATTATATAATGGAGACACATACACCCATTTTGAATGCAAAACTTGGCAAACACTATGCAAGGCTTATGCATTTGAGCCTGATATGGTTATCACCTTTGATATTCGTCCGGAAGATGATATTGAACGTAATATAGACATCTGGGTCGATGTGCAAACGCCTCCAGTTCTACCATTTGGTGAGTTTTTCTCAACCATGCATGCATATGTTTATGTCTTTCATACAGTTTATTCAAAAATAGTTGACAACTAATTTGTATTGTCAGCTTATTTCGGTTCAAGTAAACATGTCCGGCGCTTGGTAGACAGGACGTACTACTGCCCCAGGGCTCAACTAAACTGCGAGGAGATAAGTCATTATGTTTCATGGCTTGAGGATCTTAATACTGTCAAGACAAATTTTTTTCCTAAACTTAGAAATGTTAGTACTCAAAACGTGCGACCAATGGTGATCGTATTGAACTACGGCCACATCTATAATCAAAAGATGGTAAGATTTTTTAAATATTTGTCCTTAATTAGTGCATCTTTTGCATACATTATTTTTGAAGCTAAACTTTCATTGCTTAGTATATTAATTACTATACGATGTTGTTCAACAGGGATTTCCGATGACAGTTGTGCCTCAGTGGATCGAGACAAAAGGTCGCATGTCAATGGTTAGCTTACGACCAAGATTTCATACATTGCACATGAGTGCATTCAGGATTTCCGAAAGCGAAGAATGCTTAATAGTGAAAGATTGGAGCAAAATTGTTAACGATCGCAGAGAAGTACTAGGGGGCAGTAAGGTGAAGCGCAACCCAAGATTAGGAGACAGATTCATCTGCATGCTCCAGTATGATGAATCAGGAGAGCTATACATGTTCTATGCTATTCTACCTGAGAGGGAGCAGCAGGATCAGTAGCTACTAGTTCATGCTCTTAATTAGTACTTGTCTCATGTCCGTGTCCTGAACTTCGATCTTGGTGACGATTATGTTGAACTTGATGATATCTTTGCTTCTGTTACAAAGTGAATGTTTCCTCTTTAAGCTAGCCAGCGTTGATGATGATTAGATAGCTAGCGCGGTAATGACTATGATGATTAAATAGTGGTAATTAGACGACTACGATGATTTTTAGCTAGCTAGAGTTTATTTATTTATTAATATGCGATGATGATGATGATGATGACGACTACAACTCATTATAACATAAAACAATCCTAAATTAAATTGATAACACAAATTTAATTGAAAAATACAAAATAAAACAAAAACCCACAACCATTTAGTACCGGTTGGTGTTACCAACCGGTACTAAAGGGCTCCCGACCCCCGGAGCTGGCTCGTGCCACGTGGTTCCCCTTTAGCACCGGTTCGTGCTGAACCGGTACTAAAGGGGGGGGCTTTAGTGCCGAAACGTTAGTGCCGGTTCCATAACCGGCACTAAAGGCCCTTACAAACCGGTACTAATGGCCCGTTTTCTACTAGTGATCGATCCTTAGACGCACAGTTAGGGACCCCCTACCCGAGATCTGCCAGTTTTGACACCGACAATGGTGCTTTCATTGAGAGTTCCGCTGTGTGATCGGCAAAGGATCAATGGCTCGCTCGCAGATCAACTGCGACGCCGGCATCTTCGTTGCCGGCTCGACTGGTCACCTCGGCTCGACTGAGGACCGCGCTCCATCTCCGATCATCATGTTCATACGGGGGCCTTCATCAACATCAACTCTGATCTCTATCAAGATCATGGAGGAATCATCCATGGAGCTCGGGGGCTCAACGTCAACATTGCCCTCGGGCGACCGTGCTGTTTTTCCGAACAACAAACTTGTATCCGTTGCCACCACCTCCTCGAGCATCGCTTTGACAATTTCTTTGGTGGAATTATGCGGAATTGAGTCTACAATAACCATGCAAAATTTTGTCGACACTAATAGAAAATAGGGCTTTGGTCACGGGGCAATATTCACATTAGTCCCGGTTCAGTCACGAACCGGGACTAATGTGAGCATTGGTCCCGGTTCGTGCGGCTAAGGCATTAGTCCCGGTTCACCTGAGCCCTTTAGTCCCGGTTTGAGACACGGACCGAGACTAAAGGGTGCGATGCCCTTTAGTCCCGGTTCG
>NC_041382.1:703406260-703422395 GCF_002162155.2 Triticum dicoccoides | reverse complement strand
ATTAGACCTTTAGTCCCGGTTTGAGACACAAACCGGGACTAAAGGGCATCGCACCCTTTAGTCCCGGTTCGTGTCTCAAACCGGGAATAAAGGTCTCATCCCCCTCCCCCCCTGTGGATCGCCTTTTTTGTTTTGAAAAAATCAAAAAAAATGGTAAAAACTTCAAAAAATAAAATCCTTCGAGAGGTAGTTATATTACTACATCTACTAGTTAGGAAAATTAAAAAACTTACATTTGGACATGTTTTGCAAAAAGTGTAGGGAAAATGTAAAACGGCTATACTTTTACATACGATGTCGGGAAAAAAATATAATATATCAAAATGTTCAGAACGAAAATCCGCTTCCGAATGAGATGGCCTATAGCCTGTTTGCAAATTTTTAGAATCCTCAAATTCTAAAAGGAAAAAAGTTATGCTCAAATTTCAAATTTTTTATATTTTTGTTAAATCTGGTCAAACTACTTATTCAAGAAGTATTAGTGTTACTAAATAATTATTAAAGAATATTAGTGTTACTAAATAATTATTTCAGCTTTTTTGAATTTTGGTCAAATCTGGTCAAACTGTGGTCAAACAATGGTCAAACTACTTATTCAAGAAATATTAGTGTTACTAAATAATTATTTTAGTTTTTTGAATTTTGGTCAAATCTGGTCAAACTATGGTCAAACTGTGGTCAAAGTAGGGTCAAACTATGGTCAAACTACTTATTCAAGAAATATTAGTGTTACTAAATAATTATTAATTTTTAGAACAGTAGTTTCAAATTCAAACAGTGAAATGTGTGACTTCATGCTCAAGCTAAATTCCTGAGGGTTAATAGGATTGGCATCTTACTATTGTCAGGAAAACAACAAGTGCACACTTGGAAACGAGGGAGAATAGAACCCGGAAGTTAAGCATGCTCAGGCTAGAGTAGTGAGAGGATGGGTGACCGTTTGGAAAGTTAGATGATTTGGAATGATGAGGGGTGATTAAAGATTAAAGGTTAAATTGAGCAGTGATGAGGGGCGGTTAGAGATTAAAATAATTTAGAAAATTGAAATTCTAAAAAATAGTTTCAAAAAAAAATTCAAAAAAATTCCTTTAGTGCCGGTTGGTGTTACCAACCGGGACTAAAGGTGGACCTCCAGGCAGCGGCCACGTGGAGGGCCTTTAGTCCCGGTGCCAGTAAGAACCGGGACTAAAGGGGAGGCTTTAGTACCGACCCTTTAGTCCCGGTTCCAGAACCGGGACCCTTTAGTCCCGGTTCCAGAACCGGGACTAAAGGCCCTTTTTCTACTAGTGCGAGTTTCGATGGAGGAATCTCCGGCAATCTACAATATACCAGAGGCTGTCAAATCTGGACGGGAATCTAGACGAGTTTATGGCGTGATCTCTAGCACCTACCTCGGACGTCCTTAGGAAAATCCAGTCGTTGATCTGCTGCTGAATTCCTATATCTACCATCCCTCAATAAATTATTTTTGCGAAAAGCAATTATCCTTTTTGTACCGCATTATTTTGTGTGTGTAGGTGATCGACTTCAACTGCGTCACGCGGTCACTTTGGCAAGCCGACGTCGTTGTCCCAATCTGCTCGCGTGATCACCTTATTGGTCTAATCACCATACCAACATGTTCGGTTGACTCGGGGACTTCGGCATCGCTGAGAGAGCTCTACCTCATCAAGTGTTCGGCACACGGGCCATATTTATTTTATTACTCACTTTGCGTAAATTATTAATTATGCAACAATTTTTATTATTATTGTTATTACTATTATCCCCAGTTTGCACTATTTTCTGTGCACAGGTAAATGATCTGGGTCGGGCAGTGTTATCATCTCGGCGTACAGACATACCACGTCACCTCGCCTGGACTGGGGGCTTCGTCCTCACTTCATCAACCCATGTCGGGTACTTCGGCGTCACACCGCCGGCCTGCATCGACCATGCTATGTCGCCACTTCAGAGCGTCGAGCTCTTTGCATTGCCACCTCGAGACCGGCTTGGGGGCTGGGAGCTCATCCCGCCGTAAGCTCGGACCGCGTCATCAATACTGAGCATATTAACCAGCTAAGTCGCTTTTATGCTCAAAAACTTTCAGTTTTAAATTTTGTTCGGTTCTACCAAGCATTATACTTTTGGGCAAAAAAGTTGTTTGTGACAAAATTCCTTGTCAGAACTTTGTTTGTGACACACAAATTCAAATACCGTGTTTATCTAGGGGCTTCCTTTATGAAGCCTTTCCTCTTGCATATGATTATACTTGTATGGCTCCGTTTCTTGTTCGTGTATTACGCCACAATATACACCATGTTGACTTAAGTGTTTCGCAAGCTGGGTTGCCTGGCTCCTGTGCTTACCCCTACATTCCCGATTGTTCGGCTAGGCGGTAAAGGAAGCACCTCTGTGATTGTTACTACCGGGTCATCCGAGTTAGTACCTCAGACTGGGTGAATCCGAAAGCTAGCGCTCTTATTGTTTTCAATCATGGTCGGCACACAACGGAACTCATGAGTACAAAAAATCTATTGCACAAGTCTCATAGTAACAATGAGCAACCGAAGAAAGGTATCGGTGGAGGTACTATTTTCTTCGAAGATGCTTCTTACACTTCGTCAGTAATATAGCATAAGTTCCCTGAGCGTGTTTTGTCTATTATAGCCTTATGGCATGATTGCCTGGTCATTGGAAACACCGTCGATACTTTCGACAGCTAGAGTACATGACACTTTTCGGTCCTTAACCGAAGAGGGAGAAGCCGACGGTCGGTTAAGACACATTTAAAGTTCGGGTGAACACATATATGATGTAAGTGTTGGGGAACGTAGTAATTTCAAAAAAAAATCCTACGCACACGCAAGATCATGATGATGCACAGCAACGAGAGGGGAGAGTGTTGTCTACGTACCCACGCAGACTGACTGCGGAAGCGTTGACACAACTTAGAGGAAGTAGTCGTACGTCTTCCCGATCCGACCGATCCAAGCACCGTTACTCCGGCACCTCCGAGTTCTTAGCACACGTACAGCTCGATGACGATCCCCGGGCTCCGATCCAGCAAAGCGTCGGAGAGGAGTTTTGTCAGCACGACGGCGTGGTGACGATCTTGATGTACTACCGTCGCAGGGCTTCGCCTAAGCACTGCTACAATATAATCAAGGTGGAATATGGTGACAGGGGGCACCGCACACGGCTAAGGAACAATCTCAATGATCAACTTGTGTGTCTAGAGGTGCCCCCTGCCTCCGTATATAAAGGAGCCAAGGGGGAGGGGGCCGCCGGCCAGGAGGAGGGCGCAGTTGGACTAGGATTCCCCGAGGAGGAAAGAGAGAGAGAGAGGGGGGCCGGCCACCTCTCCTAGTCCTAATAGGACTAGGGGAGGGGGGAGGCGCGCGGCCACCTTGGGCTGCCCCTTTCTCCTTTCCACTAAAGCCCATTAAGGCCCATATGGCTCCCGGGGGGTTCCGGTAACCTCCCAGTACTCCGGTAAAATCCCGATTTCACCCGGAACACTTCCGATGTCCAAATATAGGCTTCCAATATATCAATCTTTATGTCTCGACCATTTCGAGACTCCTCGTCATGTCCGTGATCACATCCGGGACTCCGAACAATCTTCGGTACATCAAAATGCATAAACTCATAATAACTGTCATCGTAACGTTAAGCGTGCGGACCCTACGGTTCGAGAACAATGTAGACATGACCGAGACACGTCTCCGGTCAATAACCAATAGCGGGACCTGGATGCCCATATTGGCTCCTACATATTCTACGAAGATATTTATCGGTCAGACCGCATAACAACATACGTTGTTCCCTTTGTCATCGGTATGTTACTTGCCCGAGATTCGATCGTCAGTATCCAATACCTAGTTCAATCTCGTTACCGGCAAGTCTCTTTACTCGTTCCGTAATACATCATCTCGCAACTAACTCATTAGTTGCAATGCTTGCAAGGCTTAAGTGATGTGCATTACCGAGAGGGCCCAGAGATACCTCTCCAACAACCGGAGTGACAAAACCTAATCTCGAAATACGCCAACCCAACATGTACCTTTGGAGACACCTGTAGTACTCCTTTATAATCACCCAGTTACGTTGTGACGTTTGGTAGTACCCAAAGTGTTCCTCCAGTAAACGGGAGTTGCATAATCTCATAGTTATAGGAACATGTATAAGTCATGAAGAAAGCAATAACAACATACTAAACGATCGGGTGCTAAGCTAATGGAATGGGTCATGTCAATCAGATCATTCTCTTAATGATGTGATCCCGTTAATCAAATAACAACTCATTGTTCATGGTTAGGAAACATAACCATCTTTGATTAACGAGCTAGTCAAGTAGAGGCATACTAGTGACACTTTGTTTGTCTATATATTCACACATGTATTATGTTTCCGGTTAATACAATTCTAGCATGAATAATAAACATTTATCATGATTATAAGGAAATAAATAATAGCTTTATTATTGCCTCTAGGGCATATTTCCTTCAGTCTCCCACTTTCACTAGAGTCAATAATCTAGATTACACCGTAATGATTCTAACACCCATGGAGCTTTGGTGCTGATCATGTTTTGCTCGTGGAAGAGGCTTAGTCAATGGGTCTGCAACATTCAGATCCGTATGTATCTTGCAAATCTCTATGTCTCCCACCTGAACTAGATCCCGGATGGAATTGAAGCATCTCTTGATGTGCTTGGTTCTCTTGTGAAATCTGGATTCCTTTGCCAAGGCAATTGCACCAGTGTTGTCACAAAAGATTTTCATTGGACCCGATGCACTAGGTATGACACCTAGATCGGATATGAACTCCTTCATCCAGACTCCTTCATTTGCTGCTTCCGAAGCAGCTATGTACTTCGCTTCACATGTAGATCCCACTACAACGCTTTGTTTAGAACTGCACCAACTGACAGCTCCACCGTTTAATGTAAACACGTATCCGGTTTGCGATTTAGAATCGTCCAGATCAGTGTCAAAGCTTGCATCAACGTAACCATTTACGATGAGCTCTTTGTCACCTCCATATATGATAAGCATATCCTTAGTCCTTTTCAGGTATTTCAGGATGTTCTTGACCGCTGTCCAGTGATCCACTCCTGGATTACTTTGGTACCTCCCTGCTAGACTTATAGCAAGGCACACATCAGGTCTGGTACACAGCATTGCATACATGATAGATCCTATCGCTGATGCATAGGGAACATCTTTCATATTCTCTCTATCTTCTGCAGTGGTCGGGCATTGAGTCTTACTCAATTTCACACCTTGTAACACAGGCAAGAATCCTTTCTTTGCTTGATCCATTTTGAACTTCTTCAAAATTTTGTCAAGGTATGTTGTTTGTGAAAGTCCAATTAAGCGTTTTGATCTATCTCTATAGATCTTAATGCCTAATATGTAAGCAGCTTCACCGAGGTCTTTCATTGAAAAACTCTTATTCAAGTATCCCTTTATGCTATCCAGAAATTCTATATCATTTCCAATTAATAATATGTCAGCCACATATAATATCAGAAATGCTACAAAGCTCCCACTCACTTTCTTGTAAATACATGCTTCTCCAAAAGTCTGTATAAAACCAAATGCTTTGATCACACTATCAAAACGTTTATTCCAACTCCGAGAGGCTTGCACCAGTCCATAAATGGATCGCTGGAGCTTGCACACTTTGTTAGCTCCCTTTGGATCGACAAAACCTTCTGGTTGCATCATATACAACTCTTCTTCCAGAAATCCATTCAGGAATGCAGTTTTGACATCCATCTGCCAAATTTCATAATCATAAAATGCGGCAATTGCTAATATGATTCGGACAGACTTAAGCATCGCTACGGGTGAGAAAGTCTCATCGTAGTCAATCCCTTGAACTTGCTGAAAACCTTTCGCGACAAGTCGAGCTTTGTAGACAGTAATATTACCGTCAGCGTCAGTCTTATTCTTGAAGATCCATTTATTCTCAATTGCTTGCCGATCATCGGGCAAGTCAACCAAAGTCCATACTTTGTTCTCATACATGGATCTCATCTCAGATTTCATGGCTTCAAGCCACTTTGCGGAATCTGGGCTTACCATTGCTTCTTCATAGTTCGTAGGTTCATCATGATCTAGCATCATGACTTCCAGAACGGGATTACCGTACCACTCTGGCGTGGATCTTACTCTGGTTGATCTACGAGGTTCAGTAGTATCTTGTTTTGAAGTTTCATGATCATTATCATTAACTTCCTCACTAACTGGTGTAGGTGTCACAGAAACAGTTTTCTGTGATGTACTACTTTCCAATAAGGGAGCAGGTACAGTTACCTCGTCAAGTTCTACTTTCCTCCCACTCACTTCTTTCGAGAGAAACTCCTTCTCCAGAAAGTTTCCGAATTTAGCAACAAAAGTCTTGCCTTCGGATCTGTGATAGAAGGTGTATCCAATAGTTTCCTTTGGATATCCTATGAAGACACACTTCTCCGATTTGGGTTCGAGCTTATCAGGTTGAAGCTTTTTCACATAAGCATCGCAGCCCCAAACTTTCAGAAACGACAACTTTGGTTTCTTGCCAAACCACAGTTCATAAGGCGTCGTCTCCATGGATTTTGATGGTGCCCTATTTAACATGAATGCGGCCGTCTCTAGAGCGTATCCCCAAAACGATAGCGGTAAATCAGTAAGATACATCATAGATCGCACCATATCTAGTAAAGTACGATTACGACGTTCGGACACACCATTATGCTGAGGTGTTCCAGGTGGCGTGAGTTGCGAAACTATTCCACAATTTTTCAAATGTACACCAAACTCGTAACTCAAATATTCTCCTCCACGATCATATCGTAGAAACTTTATTTTCTTATTACGATGATTTTCAACTTCACTCTGAAATTCCTTGAACTTTTCAAATGTTTCAGACTTATGTTTCATTAAGTAGATATACCCATATCTGCTTAAAGCATCTGTGAAGGTGAGAAAATAATGATATCCGCCACGAGCCTCAATATTCATCGGACCACATACATCTGCATGTATGATTTCCAACAAATCTGTTGCTCTCTCCATAGTACCAGAGAACGGTGTTTTTGTCATCTTGCCCATGAGGCACGGTTCGCAAGTACCAAGTGATTCATAATCAAGTGGTTCCAAAAGTCCATCAGAATGGAGTTTCTTCATGCGCTTTACACCGATATGACCTAAACGGCAATGCCACAAATAAGTTGCACTCTCATTATCAACTCTGCATCTTTTGGCTTCAACATTATGAATATGTGTGTTACTACTATCGAGATTCAACAAGAATAGACCACTCTTCAAGGGTGCATGACCATAAAAGATATTACTCATATAAATAGAACAACCATTATTCTCTGATTTAAATGAATAACCGTCTCGCATCAAACAAGATCCAGATATAATGTTCATGCTTAACGCTCGCACCAAATAACAATTATTTAGGTCTAATACTAATCCCGAAGGTAGATGTAGAGGTAGCGTGCCGACTGCGATCACATCGACTTTGGAACCGTTTCCCACGCGCATCGTCACCTCGTCCTTAACCAATCTTCGCTTGATCCGTAGTCCCTGTTTCGAGTTGCAAATATTAGCAACAGAACCAGTATCAAATACCCAGGTGCTACTGCGAGCATTAGTAAGGTACACATCAATAACATGTATATCACATATACCTTTGTTCACCTTGCCATCCTTCTTATCCGCCAAATACTTGGGGCAGTTCCGCTTCCAGTGACCAGTCTGCTTGCAATAGAAGCACTCAGTTTCAGGCTTAGGTCCAGGTTTGGGTTTCTTCTCTTGAGTAGCAACTTGCTTGCCGTTCTTTTTGAAGTTCCCCTTCTTCTTCCCTTTGCCCTTTTTCTTGAAACTAGTGGTCTTGTTGACCATCAACACTTGATGCTCCTTCTTGATTTCTACCTCCGCAGCTTTCAGCATCGCGAAGAGCTCGGGAATAGTCTTGTTCATCCCTTGCATATTATAGTTCATCACGAAGCTCTTGTAGCTTGGTGGTAGTGATTGAAGAATTCTGTCAATGACACAATCATCTGGAAGATTAACTCCCAATTGAATCAAGTGATTATTATACCCAGACATTTTGAGTATATGCTCACTGACAGAACTGTTCTCCTCCATCTTGCAGCTATAGAACTTATTGGAGACTTCATATCTCTCAATTCGGGCATTTGCTTGAAATATTAACTTCAACTCCTGGAACATCTCATATGCTCCATGACGTTCAAAGCGTCGTTGAAGTCCCGATTCTAAGCCGTAAAGCATGGCACACTGAACTATCAAGTAGTCATCAGCTTTGCTCTGCCAGACGTTCATAACATCCGGCGTTGCTCCTGCAGCAGGCCTGGCACCCAGCGGTGCTTCCAGGACGTAATTCTTCTATGCAGCAATGAGGATAATCCTCAAGTTATGGACCCAGTCGTGTAATCGCTACCATCATCTTTCAACTTTACTTTCTCAAGGAACGCATTAAAATTCAACGGAACAACAGCACGAGCCATCTATCTACAATCAAACATAAACAAGCAAGATACTAATTAGGTACTAAGTTTCATGATCAATTTAAGTTTAGTTAATCAAATTAATTAAAGAACTCCCACTTAGATAGACATCTCTCTAATCCTCTAAGTGATTACGTGATCCAAATCAACTAAACCATAACCGATCATCACGTGAGATGGAGTAGTTTTCAATGGTGAACATTGTTATGTTGATCATATCTACTATATGATTCACGCTCGACCTTTCGGTCTCCGTGTTCCGAGGCCATATCTGTATATGCTTGGCTCGTCAAGTATAACCTGAGTATTCCGCGTGTGCAACTGTTTTGCACCCGTTGTATTTGAACGTAGAACCTATCACACCCGATCATCACGTGGTGTCTCAGCACGAAGAACTTTTGCAACGGTTCATACTCAGGGAGAACACTTCTTGATAATTTAGTGAGAGATCATCTTATAATGCTACCGTCAATCAAAGCAAGATAAGATGCACAAAAGGATAAACATCACATGCAATCAATATAAGTGATATGATATGGCCATCATCATCTTGTGCTTGTGATCTCCATCTCCGAAGCACCGTCGTGATCACCATCGTCACCGGCGTGACACCTTGATCTCTATCGTAGCATCGTTGTCGTCTCGCCAAGCTTGTGCTTCTACGACTATCGCTACCGCTTAGTGATAAAAGTAAAGCATTACATCGCGATTGCATTGCATACAATAAAACGACAACCATAAGGCTCCTGCCAGTTGCCGATAACACGGTTACAAAACATGATCATCTCATACAACAAAATTCAGCATCATGTCTTGGCCATATCACATCACAACATGCCCTGCAAAAACAAGTTAGACGTCCTCTATTTTGTTGTTGCAAGTTTTACGTGGCTGCTACGGGCTTAAGCAAGAACCAATCTTACCTACGCATCAAAACCACAATGATAGTTTGTCAATTTGACTCCGTTTTAACCTTCGCAAGGACCGGGCGTAGCCATACTCGGTTCAACTAAAGTTGGAGAGACAGTCGCCCGCAAGCCACCTATGTGCAAAGCACGTCGGGGGAACCGGTCTCGCGTAAGCGTACGCGTAATGTTGGTCCGGGTCGTCTCGTCCAACAATGTCGCCGAACCAAAGTATGACATGCTGGTAGGCAGTATGACTTATATCGCCCACAACTCACTTGTGTTCTACTCATGCATATAACATCAACATAAATAACCTAGGCTCGGAAGCCACTGTTGGGGAACGTAGTAATTTCAAAAAAAAAAAATCCTACGCACACGCAAGATCATGATGATGCACAGCAACGAGAGGGGAGAGTGTTGTCTACGTACCCACGCAGACCGACTGCGGAAGCGTTGACACAACGTAGAGGAAGTAGTCGTACGTCTTCCCGATCCGACCGATCCAAGCACCGTTACTCCAGCACCTCCGAGTTCTTAGCACACGTACAGCTCAATGACGATCCCCGGGCTCCGATCCAGCAAAGCGTCGGAGAGGAGTTTCATCAGCACGACGGCGTGGTGACGATCTTGATGTACTACCGTCGCAGGGCTTCGCCTAAGCACTGCTACAATATAATCGAGGTGGAATATGGTGGCAGGGGGCACCTCACACGGCTAAGGAACGATCTCAATGATCAACTTGTGTGTCTAGAGGTGCCCCCTACCTCCGTATATAAAGGAGCCAAGGGGGAGGGTGCCACCGGCCAGGAGGAGGGCGCAGGAGGAGTCCTACTCCTACCGGGAGTAGGACTCCCCCCCCCCAATCCTAGTTGGACTAGGATTCCCCGAGGGGGAAAGAGAGAGAGGGGGCCGGCCACCTCTCCTAGTCCTAATAGGACTAGGGGAGGGGGGAGGCGTGCGGCCACCTTGGGCTGCCCCTTTCTCCTTTCCACTAAAGCCCATTAAGGCCCATATGGCTCCCGGGGGGTTCAGGTAACCTCCCGGTACTCCGGTAAAATCCCGATTTCACCCGGAACACTTCCGATGTCCAAATATAGGCTTCCAGTATATCAATCTTTATGTATCGACCATTTCGAGACTCCTCGTCATGTCCGTGATCACATCCGGGACTCCGAACAATCTTCGGTACATCAAAATGCATAAACTCATAATAACTGTCATTGTAACGTTAAGCGTGCGGACCCTACGGTTCGAGAACAATGTAGACATGACCGAGACACGTCTCCGGTCAATAACCAATAGCGGGACCTGGATGCCCATATTGGCTCCTACATATTCTATGAAGATCTTTATCGGTCAGACCGCATAACAACATACGTTGTTCCCTTTGTCATCGGTATGTTACTTGCCCGAGATTCGATCGTCGGTATCCAATACCTAGTTCAATCTCGTTACCAGCAAGTCTCTTTACTCGTTCCGTAATACATCATCTCGCAACTAACTCATTAGTTGCAATGCTTGCAAGGCTTAAGTGATGTGCATTACCGAGAGGGCCCAGAGATACCTCTCCGACAATCGGAGTGACAAAACCTAATCTCGAAATATGCCAACCCAACATGTACCTTTGGAGACACCTGTAGTACTCCTTTATAATCACCCAGTTACGTTGTGACGTTTGTTAGTACCCAAAGTGTTCCTCCGGTAAACGGGAGTTGCATAATCTCATAGTTATAGGAACATGTATAAGTCATGAAGAAAGCAATAGCAACATACTAAACGATCGGGTGCTAAGCTAATGGAATGGGTCATGTCAATCAGATCATTCTCTTAATGATGTGATCCCGTTAATCAAATAACAACTCATTGTTCATGGTTAGGAAACATAACCATCTTTGATTAACGAGCTAGTCAAGTAGAGGCATACTAGTGACACTTTGTTTGTCTATATATTCACACATGTATTATGTTTCCGGTTAATACAATTCTAGCATGAATAATAAACATTTATCATGATTATAAGGAAATAAATAATAACTTTATTATTGCCTCTAGGGCATATTTCCTTCAATAAGTACATCGGTACATACAATCATTATACATAAAATTCTTTTACCCAAGTCACTTGGGGGCTCTTAAAATTTATATGATCTGTTTTATAGTAAATGTGTTTTCTCCTTGGTCGTTGCAAAGTCTTTTTCTACCGCTCCTTTTTCGATTCGAGTGTATGGTCAATAGCCAGATAGCCCGTCTTCTCTCTAAAAAGCCGCTCGAGTTCAGTTCGCAAAATGGGCCTCGAAGAAGTACTCCGCCTTTGGGATAAGGAGCTCAAAGCCGCAAGCTGGCCCGCTTGAAGTGTTGAGATCGGGTGTGTCATGTTAAAGCAAGGCAGAAGCATAATTTTTTTTCCAATTTTCGGATTGGCACCAAACACTTGATCTTGTTCGGACGTCAAGTTTTTACTGACATTTTTTTGGTTTTCCAAGCTTATAGCACTTTTAAACTATTTGTGTGTTTTTGGCACAAGTCTCACAGTGCAACGCCGGACACCTTTAGAGATTCAGCAAAAACATTCTCGGATATTGCTAAATATGCATCGGTTTCGAATTGTGTCTTCGGTCAATAGTTGGGTTGCCCGGCTCCTGTGCTTGCCGCCTACGTTCCGCTTTGTTCGGCTAGGTGTGCAAAGGGAGAACCACTGCGATTGTGCTTCTAGCTCGCATGGTTAAGTACCTCAGTGGAGAAAGTCGAAAACTGACTGTCATAATAAGCGTAAACTGGTCAGCGATCCGATGACTATGTTAAATGACAGGCCGTTCATAATATTGGCCAAGTGTTTACGGCTTGACCTCGGATGTCGCCGAACACTAACCGTGGGCTCATAGCTAGCTTCCCCAGTTTAAAACTCCTATAACTAAGTGAAAATTATAAAGCCCGCATATTCGATTGCCTCGTTTCCGCTAACACAACCGCCTTCGGGCACAGAGATGTCGGCTAAGGGTTGTCTTGTTATTGCGAAGACACCCTGCGTAGTATCTACAAAGGGGTAGAAGCCGACGATGGGCCACTTTTAACTGATAAACGGTCGCAACGGAGTCAAAATAAACATTTCATCGTCATTTGTATTTAATATACAAGGGCTGTCTTCCGTAATCATCATTATAAAACCATAAATATGCATCAATTTGACTTAAGTTTTTTGCCAAGCTGGGTTGTCTCGCACCTGTGCTTACCCATACGTTCCCGATTGTTCGACTAGGCGGCAAAGGGAGCACCTCTGTGATTGTTACTACCGGGTCATCTGAGTTAGTACCTCAGACTGGGTGAAGCCGAAAGCTAGCGATCTTAAAGGATCACATTGGTCAGCAACGACGGAAGTAATTTTTTTTCATTAATACCACAGAGTTCGAGAACTTTCCCCGAACTAAATCCTCAATATTTTCCTCCCACGTTGATTTGAGGTGAGGTTTCATGATCACGATAAGCATGACGACCCAAAGAAAGGAACCGATAGCGGGACTATTTTCCTTGGAAAATGTTTCTTACATTAAGTAATATAACATATCTTTCCGCGTATCTTTGTTTATAAAACGGTATGGCCGGATTGCCTTGTTTTCCATAAATCTTTGCCCTTATAACGACTTTATAAAGTAGGACAAACACTCCCCGGCTTCTGGCCGAGGAGGTTGAAGCCGATGGTCGGTCAACAAAGTTTTGTACAATGTAGATCCGAGCATTAATGATGTAAAGTATTTGGATACATAGAATCATTACACATAATTTCTGGTTTTACTCTGGATATCGATCCTTAATTCGGCCACCCGTGCCCACATTAAGGCTCGAGGGCTACTGGGCTTCGGGCTTATCATTCACTAATATTGAAAGGGCCGTATCGATCCCCTGATCTAGTGTTGCCACCCGACCAGTGTCTCGGGGGCTACTGCATTGACAATCCAATGCAGAAAATTTAAAGTGCAATATAGCTTTCGAGGAGATTATGTTCCTCAGGTTGGTCGGCCGCACCCAACCCGAGTCTCGGGGAATTTGCACACCGTTTTTTGTGTCCCGAAGTATTCTGCCGAACTAGGAGTTGATCCTCAGGCTGATTTTGTGAATCAACCTGAGTCTCAGGGGCTACTGGGATCAGCGGTCTTATGTCATCCTTCAGGTGCATCTCGGGTTTTTAGACCGGTACACACCTTGCGTGCTACTGGCTATATATCTCGGCAGAGAATAAATTGCACCAATCAAAAATATTGACAAAAAAGCGGCCCATGGTCGGGGTGATGCACCACCTTGGAAGCAGTCCATCATAAAGCTCGGGCGCTAGTGGCTGGCTCCATAGAGGGCATTTCCGGCATTAAGCTCGGCTAAACTCCCTCAACTTTTTTAAACCAAGGTGATTTATGACACCTCAGATATAGGCCGGCGTTGGAGCTCGGATACAGTCCGACGTTGGACCTTGGACATAGTCTGGCGTTGGAGCTCGGATACATTCCGGCGTTGGAGCTCGGAAGCGGTCCGGGTTGGTGCTCGGCTGCAAAAAATACCTCGAATGCAGTCCGGTGTTGGAGCTCGGACGCAAGAGGATGCTGCCGCCCGGGAACAACTTCAAACCCGAGATGTGGCATAAAAATAACAAGGCATTGATAAAGGCCAAGAACTTAAAGGGGCTCCTCGGATACCCAACGTATAAACTCTTCGGATTTACTTCGGCGATCCTCAAGATCAAAGATGGGAAGATTTGTTGAACCAGTTTTCAAGACCGACGACCAAAGATGAAGAACAGTTCGAAAGAATCGATGAGCGCCCCCAACTTGAAGACCGGTTCAGGGGGCTACTGACGGTGTCCTGTACTAGGGCGGTACTCACCACGTCGTCTCCCAATCAGTTGGATTGGGCCGAGGACCCCCATGGCCGTATGCTCATGGGCCAGTTCGGACAGCCGATGCATACACGAGGAAGATTCCACAAGACTTGGTGATCAAGACGAGGACTCCTCTCCACTAGCGTATTCGACTAGGACTCTTGTTATCCTAGGCCTCTGGTACATTATATAAGCCGAGGCCAGGCTAGTCGGTAGATTATTATGACATTACTCATCATACCTGTAGGGTTTAGACCACAACATACGATCTCGAGGTAGATCAACTCTTGTAACCCCTATACTCATCAAAATCAATCAAGCATGAAGTAGGGTATTACTTCCATCAAGAAGGCCCGAACCTGGGTAAACATCATGTCCCATGTCTCCTGTTACCATCGATTCTTAGACACACAGTTCGGGACCATCTACCCAAGATCTGCCGGTTTTGACACCGACACCGGTATTTAGAGAAGGCACCATCCATGTTAAGTTTGAGCCAGCCAGCAGGCGGAGGCTCCCAATGCTCATCAGGTAGTACAACAATGTGACTTCTGGTGTACCCAGGGACGGTTGTACCAGCTGCATGCAAAATCGGGTGCAACGCAAATGACCATCTTTCCCTGTGTTAAGTCCGCCGGGGGGTGTTGTTGAATGCAAAGGAGCGGGAAAATATAGGCATGTAAAATTTTGTGTGATGCTTCCATGGGCGGGTTTTTTTCTCCGGTGTGATCCTCCTTATGTGCTAGGATCACCAAAGAATCATCAACACTACCATGTGTCATGTGTATCACAGTGGATGCATCAAATAGCCACTCTGGTCCAGTGTTCTTGACTGCATCAATGTCTGGAATCGCCCCTTGCAACCGTCGTGCCGTCACACCCCCGCCATGGATTCTAGCTCCCTCTCTCACTCATGGTTGGATGAGGAATGGGGTGAGTGCATGGGGGTGGTGTGCTAAAAGAAACATGTTCGTGTTGTTTGTATACGGCCCGAACGGTCCCACGGAGGTGACGTGGTGACCAGCCATGCTTTCGAATCTGTGCTCGTCATCGGACGGCTACCAAGGTGTTTGTTGTGGACCTCTAAAAATCTAATGTCAGATTTTTAGCCTTTTCATAAATTTTTTGGTTGAAGCCCTAGTAACTTTTTTACCTTTAAAATGTGTATCATTTCCAGCATGAAATCAAGACCAAGTTCAATGTAAAATTAGTAGCAAATGTATAAAATCCTAAGAGAGCATTATCACATCGCAAAGATGAGAGCGACATTTTCGGGTGTCAATCTCCTTATTGGCCGCAACATCAAATTCGGGTGTCAATGTCCTGGCATTTGAATCGGCATAAATCTTTTCTTCTAGACTAGAAACGCAAATCAGCATTCTTGACGTGCATTCAAAGAGATGAATGATGACATAGCATGATAACGGAATTTCTGACGAGGCGTGCGTACGTTTGATGCACATGCCCTAACCACGGTGGTTCAAAGACCAGCGGCGCTTTTGGGCGGTTTCAGATTCCGTATCAACAACAACAACCTTCGTTGTGTTCAAAAAAAAAACCCGCAAGGCGCAGTGTTTTTGTACGCGTAGGAGGGGCAGGCATGAGCTGGGTACACGTCGGAGATCAGATCCCGGGGCCCCACCACATCTGTCGCGACTCCAGCAAAGATACGCGCTGGGCGGCACCAAGAATTCCAGCACCTTCCCTCGCTGACCAGCGGGCCCCACAGCCGCAACTTGCCCGGCGACGGGCGACGACACCGCGTGCGTTTCCTGCCTGCTGCTATTTGACTCCAGCTCACGTCCGACTCCGCACGCCCCCCTCCGCGAACCAACGCGAGGTCCATGGACCGAG
>NC_041382.1:703371644-703405817 GCF_002162155.2 Triticum dicoccoides | reverse complement strand
AGGGAGGCGGCCGCGCCCCGTCAGCTCATCCGGTTGGTCGGTCTCCTTCCCTCCCTCCCTATCGTCTGTTTCCTTCGGCCGAAAAGCTCCCCTGTTCCCTGCCCCTGCTCCGCCCCTCCTCGTCCCCGGCCTCCGCTCCGGTAAGCGCCCCGAATCACATGCTTCTCCCTCCTTTCTTCGCCCGATTTTCGTTTGGGCCGCCCACTCGTGTCTCCGGGTCTCGTGCGGGTCTGTGCTCGTTGCTTGTTCCCGGCCCGCGGATCTGTGGATCCTGGTGTGGTGAAACCATCATATATGTGTGGTTCCTGCTTCTTACCCGCCATGGGAGGGAGAAGATCTAGTGGTTCATGGGGTTTAGAGGCGTGCTGGTTTTGGGTCTGGAAAGTTAGGAAAAGATGCGTAGTTCTTGGTTGAATCTGGGCCGTCCAAGCTGTGCATAAGTTACCGCTATTTTATCAGATATTGTAGAATTTCGGTTAGCGTCTGGAGATGAGGATTAAGGAAATAAAAAAATTCCGTGGTCTTGATGGTCTATCCGTCCCACGCAGCTGTTACTGAGAATGGCCCTACTGCTGTCCTTTCGTGATGAAACGTTTATTACTTGTAGGAGTCAATCGGGGCACCTCTTCCGTTAGTTTTTGCTGTCCGGTGAATTTGCTTTTGAGTTAACCGTGTAAGGTTCATGAGATTAGCATCTTGCGATTCTTATCAGTTCTGGATGAAAACCCTACGAACAGTACGGAGCACTGTGCGACATGAGAAATGAATAGTGTGCAGCATGGGGCCCTAAACTATGACGATAAAGTGTCAGCAATTATGCTATGCATCGCTTTCTTTCTTAAGAGTCACCTACCCAATCAGAGTACCCTGTCCTAGCTAAGCACGAAATTTCCCTTTCTGCATTATGATGGCTCCGCAACGCTTCCCGTACCATCCCCCAAACAATGCTCATGCAAAACCCGTGCGAGCACTTGCTCTCTACGCGTCACCCACCTAATTTAGGCCACTCTTGGCCGGTGCCCATGTGATCCGGGATCCAAATTTCCACCACCTACTTGTCTCACCAACCTCCGGAATTTACTTGTGTTTGCAGCTCTCGGTAATTGGATGGCCTCGCCTACGACGCCGACGAAGTCCACCGGCGCCCAGGAGGAAGCCGCGGCCCGCCAGTCGCTCATCGGGATCTCCCAGTCCATCCCGGCGGCGGGAGAGGCCCTGAGCGTCAAGTCGCCGAACGGCCGCACGGAACACGGGCAGGACGACAGCGGGGCGGCCGACAAGTCCAGGTCGATGCTCATGTCCATCTCCAACCAGTCGCCGGAGGCGCGCCAGCCCACGCCGTGCCCGCACAGCAATGCCGCTTAGGCTTAAGCTTGATCTTAGTCCTGTAATAGTACTGATTAGCCCTGCAGCTGCAGCTGTCGATATGTTGCAGGCTCTTGTGTGGCGCCCCTAATAATCGCCATGTTCCTGGGTTTTCGGTGATGAAATGATATGCAGTCTGGAATACTGATTACATAGTTATTACCTGCATGCGATGCGAGTCTGGTGTTGCTTCGATCTTGGTGCGGATGTCGTGTATTCGCCGTGGCCTGAGTGTGGTGCCATCGTCGCTCACCGGTGGATGTATGGCTCCTTGCGATTTCGTTCGTTTGATAATGTTAGAAGGGAGAGAGAGATTGTTGCGGAATTGTTCATTGTATTGTTTGAGCCTCGTGGGCATGTAGGAGTATATGATTATCTTGGAGTACAAAGTAAGGTAGAATAATATCTTACGCTATTTTAGCTTTTCTAATAATCACGATACTCAACATCCCTTCACGATCACAACGGTAGCGACGTAAATGGGGAGACTGAAGAAGAATCCGAAGGGAAGCCGACGGACACCATAATCGTAACGGTCGATGCATCGCGGAGTCGTAGCTGGAGTGGAATCCGATGAGGTTGCTCAAGCAAGGCGGTAGCCCTTTGTGCCGTTTGTCGAGATAGCCGAGAGCGTAGGTGGTGTAGCTGTAGTCGAGGTAGCCGTGCGAAGAACACCGTGGTCGGTGTCGAGTCAGGGGTCGCCGTGGAGCTGGGGAAGAAGAGAAGCGGCAGCGGCGGCCTAAGGAGGCGGTGGCAGCGGATAAAGAAGGAGCGCGACAGCGGTGCTCGAAGTAGGCGATAATGAACCCGACAGCGTGACGAAGACCGGCACGGATGACGTTCCCGCGCAAAGGGAGGCAGCGCAGCGCATATCACGTGGAAGTCGACGCGCGTGGACGACGGTGGACCAGGGCCGCAGCGCTACGATCCGAAGGGGCAACGGAGCGACGGCGGGCAGGACGGGGCGACGGCGGGGAAGACCTCAGGCCGGTTGCAGGGATCGCGTGACACGCTCGCTACGGCCCGACGGGGCGACGCAGTGGCAATGCGAGGATCGGTGCAGCCTCAGGGACGGCTTCGGTGCGGCGGTTGACCACGGGCCGCGGCACTACGGCCCGAAGGGGCGACGCAGCGGCAGCGCACGATATGGTGCAACCACGGGAACAGCCTCAAGGCGGCGGAGACCACGTGCCGTGGCGCTACGGCCCGAAAGGGCGATGCAGCGGCGACGTGGATCGATGCAGGCACGGGAAGAACCACGGGGCGGGGGCGACGCAGCGGCAGCCCATTGCTCGATCGGTGGAGGGGCGCGCTGAATTCAGGGACAAGGTGGTGACGGTCGACGAGCAAGCCGACGCGCGGACGGCGGCCGTGAGGGGCCTCCTATCGCGCGAGGCCGCCAGGTCAGGGCGACGGGAGGGCAGACGCACAGACAACGACTGTTAGGGGACGTCTGTCGCGCGAGGCCGCCGGTCGTGCCGGTGTCAGAGTAGAGGCGCACGGGGATCGACGGCGGCGGCGGGCAACGCAAACCAATCAAGCATAGATCAAAAAATCAAAAAGAAAAAACGCCGATCAAAACGACCGGTGAGAGAGCGAAAAAACCGGGAGCAAGGGCTCGGGAAAAAAGACTCTTTAGGACAGCCGACCAACACGACCGGCAGACAAATCATAGGTACGAGTGGCGTAGCCCCCGGTGGCGGTCATGGAGACCGATTGCCCCAGGGGCGGCGCGCTGGTGTGGAAGCGGCGGCGGATTGGGTTTAGAACCCGGAAACTGATACTATGTTAGGGGAGAGAAAGAGATTGTTGCGGAATTATTCATTTATTGCTTGAGTCTTGTGAGCATATATATAAAAATACATGATTATGTTGGAGTGCAAGACAAGATATAATAATATCCTACGTTATCTTAATTTTTCTAATAATCACAATACTAAGCAGATAATTAACATGTATTGGTCGTCCTACAGTCCATCGGATTCATTAATTAGTTGTTCAGACATGGATCTCCATACAAAGCTCGTCAACGGCGAGTAAAAAGCATAATAAAACATCACACTTGCGAAGCAGATACCGTTTGCCACCACTTTGAAAAAAAAAACCAATGCACCAAACGTAATTCTATTTTTTGCAAAAAACATTGTTAGGCTGAGTTGGCGGAAAAAATGCCACATGAAAACGCATTCAGCGCTCGATCAATGTTTTCTGCAAAAGATTAGAGTTGTGTTCGGTGCATTCCTTTAATTCTTTAAAAAAAGTGATGGCAAACGGTATCTGCTGTCGTAATTATGATGATATTATGCTTTTTTTTCACTTCGCTGACGCAGATGAGGAGAAAACATGGGGTCTTCAGGTGAAGCAAAAACAACGCGAGGATTGTCAATAGATGTCTACAATCGCGCTAATTTTCTACTCCCTCCATTTCAAATTACTCGTCGGAGAAATGGATGTATCTAGAACTAAAATACATCTAAATACATCCATATCTGCGACAAGTAATTCGGAACGGAGGGAGTAAAAGCCAAATCCGATCCAATCATCTAAAAACAGAAATGCCAAATGGCATTTGTAACTATGAGCAAATCCTGCTTGTGCAGTAAGACATTCACCAACAATTCACTGCCGTTTTGTTTTCTCATCGTGTGATTTGAACAGACCGGCTCCGACGATGGAGAGGCAGCTACTCCAATGTTCCATCTGCTCGCTTGGGGGAAGAAGACGATCCCTCACCCCCACCCCATTGCTCCCCTTGCGCGGATCATGTTCAGTTATCAACATACCAGGACACCAAGGTTCCTTTGAGGCATAGGGGTGCTTTCTAGTCCGATCCCACCACGATAAGTTATACTAGGAGGGTGTGTGTGTGGTGTTGTTTAAGAATATATCTATCGGGCAACATTTTCCATCTAAGATGTATTCATAACTTTTGAAGTTTATATACATTTATTATCATTTCATGCATTACTCTACAAAATTTGGAAAGATGTACACTATTATGTCATAGTGTAGATTTGCATGTTTTTATGTCAGTGATTTTGTAATCCTTTCCAAACTCCAAGAAATCTACAAAATACCAGGAAACGATTTTGAGATGACGAAGACCTGCCATAGTAGAGGGCCAGGGGAGAGATATGGGGCCCAATATAGGCACGCCATGGAGCCATCCTCCCGGCTTGAGGTGACGGACTAGGCAATGTTGGAAATATGCCCTAGAGGCAATAATAAAATGGTTATTATTATATTTTCTTGTTCATGATAATTGTCTATTGCTCATGTTATAATTGTGTTATCCGGAAATCGTAATACATGTGTGAATACATAGACCACAACATGTCCCTAGTGAGCCTCTAGTTGACTAGCTCGTTGATCAATAGATGGTTACGGTTTCCTCACCATGGACATTGGATGTCGTTGATAACGGGATCACATCATTAGGAGAATGATGTGATGGACAAGACCCAATGCTAAGCATAGCACAAGATCATGTAGTTCGTCTGCTAAATTTTTTCTAATGTCAAGTATCATTTCCTTAGACCATGAGATTGTGCAACTCCCGGATAACGTAGGAATGCTTTGGGTGTGCCAAACGTCACAACGTAACTGGGTGGCTATAAAGGCACACTACGGGTATCTCCAAAAGTGTCTGTTGAGTTGGGACGAATCGAGACTGGGATTTGTCACTCGTGTGACGGAGAGGTATCTCTGGGCCCACTCCGTAAGACATCATCAAAATGAGCTCAGTATGATCAAGGAGTTGATCACGGGATGATGTACTACAGAACGAGTAAAGAGACTTGCCGGTAACGAGATTGAACACGGTATAGGGATACTGACGATCGAATCTCGGGCAAGTATCATACCGGTAGACAAAGGGAATTGTATACGGGGTTGATTGAATCCTCGACATCGTGGTTCATCCGATGAGATCATCGTGGAACATGTGGGAGCCAACATGGGTATCCAGATCCCGCTGTTGGTTATTGGCCGGAGAGATGTCTCGGTCATGTCTGCATGATTCCCGAACCCGTAGGGTCTACACACTTAAGGTTCGGTGACGCTAGAGTTGTTATGGGAAATAGTATGTAGTTATCGAATGTTGTTCGGAGTCCCGGATGAGATCCCGGACGGCACGAGGAGTTTCGGAATGGTCCGGAGGTGAAGATTTATATATGGGAAGTCATCATATGGTCACCGGAAGTATTTGGGGGTTTGTCGGTATTGTACCGATACCATCGAAAGGGTTTCGGGGGTCCACCGGGAGGGTCCACCTGCCCCGGAAAGCCCTATGGGATGTATGTGGAAGGGAACCAGCCCCTAAGTGGGCTGGGCGCCATCCCCCTAGGGCCCATGCGCCTAGGGTTGGGGGAACCCTAAAGGGGGCGCCCCCCTTGGCTTTGGGGGCAAGCCCCCTCCCCTTGGCCGCCCCCCCTCTAGATCACATCTAGAGGGGTCGGCCCCCTTCCCCCTTCACCCTATAAATAGAGGGGTGGAGGGAGGGCAGCAACACCACATCCAAGGCGCAGCCTTCCCTCTCCCAACACCTCCTCTTCCGTTGAGCTTGGCGAAGCCCTGCCGGAGAACTGTGAGCTCCACCACCACATCGTCGTGCTGCCGGAGCTCTTCAACAACTTCTCCTTCCCCCTTGCTGGATCAAGAAGAAGGAGACGTCTTCGGGCTATACGTGTGTTGAACGCGGAGGCGCCGTTGTTCGGCGCTTAGATCGGAATCAACCGCGATCTGAATCGATGCGAGTACGACTCCTTCATCCACGTTCTTGTAACGCTTCCGTTTCGCGATCTTCAAGGGTACGAAGATACACTCCCCTCTCTCTCTATGACGCCCCCGATTTGACCGTACACTAATCATACACGCAAACGTGTACGATCAAGATCAGGGACTCACGGAAAGATATCACAACACAACTCTACAAATAAAATAAGTCATACAACCATCATATTACAAGCCAGGGGGCCTCGAGGGCTCGAATACAAGAGCTCGATCATAGACGAGTCAGCGAAAGCAACAATATCTGAGTACAGACATAAGTTAAACAAGTTTGCCTTAAGAAGGCTAGCACAAACTGGGATACAGATCAAAAGAGGCGCTGACCACCTGCCTGGAATCCTCCTAAACTACTCTTGGTCGTCGCCAACGGGCTGCACGTAGTAGTAGGCACCTCCCGAGTAGTAGTAGTCGTCGTCGACGGTGGCGTCTGGCTCCTGGGCTCCAACGTCTGGTCGCAGCAATCGGGTATAGGAAGGGGGAAAAGGGGGAGCAAAACAACCGTGAGTACTCATCCAAAGTACTCGCAAGTAAGGAGCTACACTACATATGTATGCATTGGTATCAAATGGATTAAGGGTATCATATGTGGACTGAACTGCAGAATGCTGGAATAAGAGGGGGATAGCTAGGCCTTTCGAAGACTACGCTTCTGGTATCCTCCATCTTGCAGCAGGAGAAGAGAGTAGAAGGTAAGTTCACCAAGTAGCATCGTGTAGCATAATCCTAACCGACGATCCTCCCCTCGTCGCCCTGTGAGAGAGCGATTACCGGTTGTATCTGGCACTTGGAAGGGTGTGTTTTATTAAGTATCCGGTTCTAGTTGTCATAAGGTCAAGGTACAACTCCAAGTCGTCCTGTTACCGAAGATCACGGCTATTCGAATAGATTAACTTCCCTGCAGGGGTGCACCACATAACCCAACACGCTCGATCCCATTTGGCCGGACACACTTTCCTGGGTTATGCCCGGCCTCGAAAGATCAACACGTCGCAGCCCTACCTAGGCACAACAGAGAGGTCAGCACGCCGGTCTAAATCCAATGGCGCAGGGGTCTGGGCCCATCGCCCATTGCACACCTGCACGTTGCGAGGGCGGCCGGAAGCAGACCTAGCCTAGCAGGCGTTCCAGTCCAATCCGGCGCGCGCCGCTCAGTCGCTGACGTCACGAAGGCTTCGGCTGATACCACGACGTCGAGTACCCATAACTGTCCCCGCGTAGATGGTTAGTGTGTATAGGCCAGTGGCCAGACTCAGATCAAATACCAAGATCTCGTTAAGCGTGTTATTTTGAAATAATCATGGACGCCGACCAGGGCCAGGCCCACCTCTCTCCTAGGTGGTCTCAACCTGCCCTATCGCTCCGCCACAAAGTAACAGTCAGAGGCCATCGGGAACCCAGGCCCACCTCTACCGGGATGGAGCCACCTGCCCCTTCAGCCCCCAACTCTGAACAGTATCATAAGTAATGTTCAGTATAAAGTATATAGCATATGTCCGTGACCACCTCCTGAAGTGATCACGGCCCAGTAAAATAGCATGGAAGACGGACAAGAGTGTAGGGCCACTGATGGAACACTAGCAACCTATACTAAGCATGTAGGATTGCAGGTAAGGTATCAACAGTTGTAGCAACAATGACAGGCTATGCATCAGGATAGGATTAATGGAAAAGCAGTAACATGCTACACTACTCTAACGCAAGTAGTATAGAGAAGAGTAGGCGATATCTGGTGATCAAGGGGGGGGGGGCTTGCCTGGTTGCTCTGGCAAGAGAGAGGGGTCGTCAACACCATAGTCGTACTGGGTAGCAGCAGCGTCGGTCTCGGTGTCTAGCGAGAGAAGAGGGGGGAAGAAACAGTGAATACAATGCAAACAGATGCATAACGATGCATGACAAAGCAAAGCGTGATGCTAGGTGTGCCCTAACGCGGTATGAGGTGATACCGGTGAAGGGGGGAAACAACCGGGAAAGTATCCCCGGTGTTTCACGTTTTCGGGCAGAGAAGCCGGAGGGGAAAAGTTGCGAGTTAGATAGGTTAGGGATGCGTGGCGGACGAACGGGCTGCGTATCCGTATTCGTCTCGCCGTTCTGAGCAACTTTCATGTACAAAGTATTTTCATCCGAGTTACGGATTATTTTATACTAATTTTTAAAGTTTAATTTATCTTCTAGAATTAACAGATTATTCTAATTCGGGTTGACTAAGTCAATTTGACTAGTCAAAAGGGGATGTGTGGCCCACATGTCATAGACTATTTACCTAAACAAATAAATAAATCTAATTTATTTAAAATGGGACCTACATGTCATCTATTACTAGACTAACTTAGCACTAAACTAGTACTACTACTAACTAGGCCTTCTTTGGATTGGAGGATTTTCATAGGATTTTCACGGGATATCAATCCTCAAGATTGTTTCCTATGAAATGCATTTGGATCACAGGATTGGGTCATTAAAATTCCTTAGGATTGGGACTCCAAGATGCTGATTCCAGAGGAATTTACACATGACGTCCGATCTCTGGAAAAATTCCATAGGATTGGCTATGGCATGGCAATCAAATCCTCCATTTTCCCTATTCCTTTGTTTTGCAGATCCTGTGATCCAAAGAAGCCGTAAGCCTAGCAACTAATTAAGTAAGGGCCGGCCTGGGCACAGCCGTGCACACACACTCACGCACACAGACACACACACTCACGCTCGGCCATGGCCTTTGCCATGGCCAGCTGTGGCAGCAAATAGAGCAGAGGCAGGGGCAGCGCACAACTACGCAAAGAGGAGCTGCAGTGCGGCGGCAGCGGCAAGAGCAGCAGCAGTACGCGGCAGCAGAGAGCAGCAGTAGCAAGCAGCAGCGCCAAGGCAACAACAAGAAGCGGAGGAAAGCAGCGGCAGGCACGTGGGCGCGCGCACGCGCAGCGCGCGGCCACGGCGCGGCCGACGCGCGGGCTGGGTGTGGGGAGCGACGGGCGCAGGGCGAGCGCGAGCTTTGGCCATGGCGGGCAGCAGCGCGAGTGGGCATCTATGGTGCCAAATCGAGACGAGGAACAAGGGAAAAAAGAAGGGGATGCTCACGCAAGTCCGATGGCGAGGTCGGGGAGCGCGGGGGTGGCCGGACGCGACGAGCTCGACGACGAGATGCGGCGGCGGTGGCGGAGAAGACGACGCGATGGCGAGGCAGCAGGGCGTCCGAGCTCGAACCGATGCACGTAGTCGGTGGAGTCGGAGGCGCTGAAGCTCCAGGGCATGCTCTCAGGTGACGGGAGGCCGGTGGCCGCGACGACGACAATGGCCATGGCAGCTACATCTCGGTCAACGAACAAAGTGAGAGCGAGGCGCGAGGGGGGAGGGGGACGAGGGGATTAGGGTTCGTCTAACGCGTCGGGGAGTGTTTTATACATCACGGTGTTCCACCGGATGATCGACACGGCGACGGCAGCGGCTACGGCGGCGTGGATCTTCGCCACGCACAGGTTCTACCATCTCCTCTGTATAGAGATTAAAGAAGGCCTCTGGACGGGTTGGGCTGCACTGTAGCTAGAGACCAATAGTGTATAGTAGGCTTTCTCTTATTCTTTTTCTGTGAGTTTATTTAGCTCCTGTTTTCCAATTAATTTAGATGTCCAATGATTTTTCTTTTAGTTTAAAATTTTCACATAAATACTTAGTGACATAACAGTGCTGCAAAAAAAGTTTCAGGTCATTTGTAGTGGTTTAAAATAATTGTTTATTTTGAAGAGGCCAATTTAAATGTTATTGGTCCACTAAAAAGTTTATGTGGTTAATTTAAAAATTCATCTGATGTTGGATTCACTTGGACAATTACCAGGGGATTATTTAGAATATTGTACACATTTTTGTCCTAGTGTTTGGTGAAATAATTTCTGGACTTTATAGTTTAAATTTGAGTTTGAACCAATTTGAGAGTGGGATTGTTTTCTAAATGCAACTTAAATATGATGATCATGATGACATGGCACATTAGCATGTGGTCACTGTAGCTAACCACTGGGGGTGTTACAAATCTCCTCCACTACAAGACATCTCGTCCCGAGATTTAAGAAGTAGAGTAAAGGGGCAAGGTTCTGGACACGAAATTCTAGCGAGTGTTCTTGGTCTTGGCTACTCTTCTCGAAGAGGTCGATCCATTACGTCGATGTCTCCATTTCTCTACTTCAGGTCATGATGAAGTCGGCATCCTTTCTTTGGGAACTCCATCATACTTACGAAAGACGAAAGGGTGGTTGTTCTGGGAAAATGGACCTCTGCAAGGTTGACCATCTGGTCGATAACATTAGGGAAGGTGGGGGAGAGTAACTCTCGAATTGAAACTTAAGAAAATATCGAGAGCAAAGTAAGGAGGTATCATGGGAAGTTTCGAGCGGGCTGGCAATCGATCGATGCCTGACACAAGGCGTGAAAGGGGTTCAGAGCAACGAGAATAAATATTGCGTCTGATACCAGAATATATTACTGGGAAAGTGACCCCGTGAATTACATACGAAGTCAAACGCGAGGAATGACATCGGAGATAGAGGTGTACAGGAGAGTCAGGTTTCGATCCTGGGAACTGTGGGTTATGGGCCCACCATATGAGTTAACGGTAGGAAGGGCGGTGACGTCTTGCATGACCATGTAGGCAAGACATGTCAGCAGATAGCATGTCAGTTATGTTGGCAACAACATCGGTACCAAGGGCGAGGAACGAAGAGAACCATTTTCCTGCTCATTGAACGAGGTGGACCAATAGGCAAAGTTCTCGTCCATCGGTGGCTACCGGAATGTCATCAACAATAGTAACAGGGTCATGCTAACAGAATTGTACACCAAGGTGTTTACATAAGCAGGATAATATTTCTGCCTCGATCATATAGATCACAAGAAAGGTTAAACCAAATAATGGAAAGGAAAATGTGATTATCAGATTAAACAGAACAATGGAAAGGAAAAATGTGTATAAACACCTAATTCAAGGGTATATCCTTCCCAGGAACAAGTAGAGCATGATATCCTTGACAGGAAATAATGTAGAAAACTCTTTAGGTAAGGGAAGATTATTTCATGACATTACCCATACAACGGTGTTTGGATAATTGAGCAGGAAACATTTAGCATTGGGCTTCAAATGTTCTTGTTGAAAATCAGAGTAACGTAGACATGCTTTGAGATAGCATTGACATGGTTATCAAGTAAGGGTCAGAATTTGGATGCACAAAGGGTCCATCAGGAACGACTTATATAATAAGTCTTACAATTTCCTCATGAAAGAATGGTTAACCTTGCTAAACAGGAAACTGTAACAACAAGTCCTCTGGCCAGGTGTCATAGGCATGACATCACCTTACCGGGTCATATAAGGACCAATGTTATAACTTTTCAAAATATGTTCCAACCATCATATCTGGCCGAGATTTAGATCTGATGGTGTCATGATACCTCAGACTCAAGATGCCTGAGAAGAAAAAGGTGCGACACAAATTGACGAGATGACAGTGCAAGGTTCTCGGGAAATGAACTATGGAAGCGAGTTCCAAAACAAGAGTTCATCATTAAATGAAGGAGATGTGAGGAGGTGGCGGATTAACTCAGCGACAATTCATTGAGATTTTCAAAAGATGGATTTCCACACTTACGTGAACAAGGGGATACCATTTGTCGGATCAGATGATATAATGATGTATACTTGAGGAAAACACACATATTTAAACATTGGTTGAAAGATGCACCCGAAATATGGGCTTAGGTAGCATGACCCATGTTATAATGGTGATTCGATAACCAATGGTCTAAAAATGAAATGTCGACCATTAACTTCAAAGCAATAGGGTTGCTAGAAGTTTTGAATTTTACACATCACGGTCCATTTGTTGGTATTCCGATTAGAAACAACCCGGGGACCAAGGAATGAACGGAGATGGCAAGAAGTATCACTTGTATCAAGAATTCTTAAGAGGTGGTAAAATTCTCACGACTTTCTTGACACTAAAGATGGTAATACTCCAAGGTAAAGAAGAACAAATGCTGGATAGCAAGGAACTCAAGGTATAACACAAAACACGATCAAGTTTGTGTTGGAGGGAAGGCAATAAAGTGGCCGACGATAACACAAATCATCTAGGGCAAGGATGGTATTTCTCATCAAGAATTCGTTAGATATCTTGGAAGAGCTCAGAATGTTTATAATGGTCATGACACATTTGTCGAGAGGTTTCATGAAGATGTAATCGATCAACGATGACACAAGTCAAAGGAATGATGAAGCGAAAGGTAATTGGAACCAAGGGTGCGACACAAACTCAAAATCAAGCTTTTTGTTCAAGGCGAAACGTTAAGACAAGGAAGATTGATGTAAGTTTAGCTCATCGCCGAAAGTGGTGCTCTAGAAATAAGGACCAGGTAGCATAGTTAAAATCAACACGATACTGATATAGCCGATTAGGCTAGAAATGACGTGATCAAGTACAAACTCGTAAGTAAAGAAGATTACTAATAGTTGTTTAATCACGATGCAGACTCGATTTAGTTATCGGTGTCCTTGAGCGTTTAATGACCTAGAGCCCGTGAAAAAATTGGATCAGTGAGAATGTAGTACTTGATGGAGAACTCATAAGAAGTTATGCAGTTCCGTGATAATCTCGAGATACCAGTGTGTAATACTTGACGGAAGATCAAAGTAAAGGTTGGACTGGTGTATTGATCCACAGAAGACAAGTTCTTAAACTTGCCCGTGAAATGGGATCAAAGAAGAACATATGGTCGAACCACGATTGCCAAGGATCAATTCATCGATACCAAAGGATATTATATCAAGGAAATAGTTATTATTACAAGAAGCTTCCATGATAGGATCTAGATCGTGTCCATGGGCATGAACACAAAGGTTCAAGGTCGACTCCCACTTCTTCAATGCATAACCTTTCATTTTACTTCTCGCCTTTGATGAAACTATAGTGTAGAAATTTTATCTGGCGAAACAACATAAGAGTATGACTCGCGAAAACTTTCGGGTTCATATGGTTTGGGGAAGGCATAGGTTCAACCCATCGGGGCATCTTAGGAGCATATACCACAAATTTCAGGAGCGAATAACTCAAGCTCGGGAGCAGAGCATGGTTGACAAAAGCAGGGGATACAATTTACCAAGGGCATTATGTATCCGATGAAAGGCTCACAAGTTTAATGAATATGAAGGACGGTGTTGGACAAAATCCAACAAAGGATGTGGTGGTCCATAAGGAATCTGATTTGAGTATCGGTACTCAACCAGAGGAAGAAAGAATGCAAGGAGATCAGATTATAGAAACAACTGACTAACTCAAAGCTCAAATGCAAAGGGATTGTGAATTCCAAGACAAAGGATCAAAAGCAATGCTCTGATTAGGGATGGATAAGTTGAATAGCCTTAGGGGTACAATCGATGGCAATTTGGTTGGTCGAGATACAGCTCATGTTTAAAATGACGTCTGAGCTGGAAGGATAATCCTAGGATTCGACTGATGATTGTGAATGTTTGCAACTTATTGAATCAATGGACTCAAAAATGATAGTGACCAAGGATGCCACTAAGATTAGTATACTTATGGGATTAACCATAATGCAAGCAAGCAAGAATTTCAAGAACAACTGGCGGTTGAGGATTTTCGAAAGATCAAATTGTGTTTCGAAAACCTTTGTGAAACACATGAACAACTGGGGAGAAACAAATCCTTGATGTGTGTGAGGATTAATTTGTAGGTGTATTCAGGTGACAAGCAACTGCAAGGCAGTAGGCACAAGGATTCTCGGAACAACAACGAGTATTTCGGGGTATCTTATAATAACAAGAGCAACTGGGGACTAAGGTAAGAATGGCAAGTGCATGTAGTTATCTATAGGGGTTGACGATGGAAGGGAGTTGCAAACGCAATGAGCACAAGTTCTCGGGATAACATCGGAGAGTATCTTCTGGTGCAGCAAGCGATCATCCGTAATAAGAGGCTCTCCGAAAGGAAGTAATTACGAGAACCTAGAGTTAGAGTTAGCAAAATCTTTTAACCCGAATAGAAGAGAGATCAGAGTCCCAGAGTATAGACGAGGAGTAAAAGATCCTAATACCACCCAATGGCGACGTGGGCCCGTAAGCCGCACAGCCAAGTTAGTAAAAACTTTTTCAATGACTAGACTCAACTTCGGCCAAGGAGTTTGGAAAAGGGATTCCTACAGGCAGTCGGCTCTGCTACCAACTTGTGACGCCCCCAATTTGACCGTACACTAATCATATACGCAAACGTGTATGATCAAGATCAGGGACTCACGAGAAGATATCACAACACAACTCTACAAATAAAATAAGTCATACAACCATCATATTACAAGCCAGGGGGCCTCGAGGGCTCGAATACAAGAGCTCGATCATAGACGAGTCAGTGGAAGCAACAATATCTGAGTACAGACATAAGTTAAACAAGTTTGCCTTGAGAAGGCTCGCACAAACTGGGATACAGATCGAAAGAGGCGCAGGCCTCCTGCCTGGGATCCTCCTAAACTACTCCTGGTCGTCGTCAGCGGGCTGCACGTAGTAGTAGGCACCTCCTGAGTAGTAGTAGTAGTCGTCGACGGTGGCGTCTGGCTCCTGGGCTCCAACGTTTGGTCGCAGCAATCGGGTATAGGAAGGGGGAAAAGGGGGAGCAAAGCAAACGTGAGTACTCATCCAAAGTACTCGCAAGCAAGGAGCTACACTACATATGTATGCATTGGTATCAAATGGATTAAGGGTATCATATATGGACCGAACTGCAGAATGTAGGAATAAGAGGGGGATAGCTAGGCCTTTCGAAGATGACGCTTCTGGTATCCTCCATCTTGCAGTAGGAGAAGAGAGTAGAAGGTAAGTTCACCAAGTAGCATCGTGTGGCATAATCCTAACCGACGATCCTCCCCTCGTCGCCCTGTGAGAGAGTGATTACCGGTTGTATCTGGCACTTGGAAGGGTGTGTTTTATTAAGTATACGGTTCTAGTTGTCATAAGGTCAAGGTACAACTCCAAGTTGTCCTGTTACTGAAGATCACGGCTATTCGAATAGATTAACTTCCCTGCAGGGGTGCACCACATAACCCAACACGCTCGATCCCATTTGGCCGGACACACTTTCCTGGGTCATGCCCGGCCTCGGAAGATCAACACGTCGCAGCCCTACCTAGGCACAACAGAGAAGTCAGCACGCCGGTCTAAATCCAATGGCGCAGGGGTCTGGGCCCATCGCCCATTGCACACCTGCACGTTGCGAGGGCGGCCGGAAGCAGACCTAGCCTAGCAGGCGTTCCAGTCCAATCCGGTGCGCGCCGCTCAGTCGCTGACGTCACACAGGCTTCGGCTGATACCACGACGTCGAGTGCCCATAACTGTCCCCGCGTAGATGGTTAGTGTGTATAGGCCAGTGGCCAGACTCAGATCAAATACCAAGATCTCGTTAAGCGTGTTATTTTGAAATAACCACGGACGCCGACTAGGGCCAGGCCCACCTCTCTCCTAGGTGGTCTCAAGCTTCCCTGTCGCTCCGCCACAAAGTAACAATCGGGGGCCGTCGGGAACCTAGGCCCACCTCTACCGGGATGGAGCCACCTGCCCCTTCAGCCCCCAACTCCGAACAGTATCATAAGTAATGTTCAGTATAAAGTATATAGCATATGCCCGTGACCACCTCCCGAAGTGATCATGGCCCAGAGTATAGCATGGCAAACGTACAAGAGTGTAGGGCCACTGATGGAACACTAGCAACCTATACTAAGCATGTAGGATTGCAGGTAAGGTATCAACAGTTGTAGCAACAATGACAGGCTATGCATCAGGATAGGATTAACGGAAAAGCAGTAACATGCTACACTACTCTAATGCAAGCAGTATAGAGAAGAGTAGGCGATATCTGGTGATCAAGGGGGGGGGCTTGCCTGGTTGCTCTGGCAAGAGAGAGGGGTCGTCAACACCGTAGTCGTACTGGGTAGCAGCGGCGTCGGTCTCGGTGTCTAGCGAGAGAAGAGGGGGGAAGAAATAGTGAATACAATGCAAACAGATGCATAACGATGCATGACAAAGAAAAGCGTGATGCTAGGTGTGCCCTAACGCGGTATGAGGTGATACCGGTGAAGGGGGGAAACAACCGGGAAAGTATCCCCGGTGTTTCACGTTTTCAGGCAGAGGAGCCGGAGGGGGAAAGTTACGAGTTCGATAGGTTAGGGATGCGTGGCGGACGAACGGGCTGCGTATCTGGGTTTGTCTCGCCGTTCTGAGCAACTTTCATGTACAAAGTATTTTCATCCGAGTTACGTATTATTTTATACTAATTTTTAAAGCTTAATTTATTTTCTAGAATTAATATATTATTATAATTCGAGTTGACTAAGTCAATTTTACTAGTCAAAAGAGGATGTGTGGCCCACATGTCATAGACTATTTACCTAAACAAATAAATAAATCTAACTTATTTAAAATGGGAACCTACATGTCATCTATTACTAGACTAACTTAGCACTAAACTAGTACTACTACTAACTAAGCCTAGCAACTAATTAAGTAAGGGCCGGCCTGGGCACAGCCGTGCACACACACTCACGCTCGGCCATGGCCTTTGCCATGGCCAGCTGTGGCGGCAAACAGAGCAGAGGCAGGGGCAGCGCAGCAGTGCACAACTACGCAAAGAGGAGCTGCAGTGCGGCGGCTGCGGCAAGAGCAGCAATAGTACGCGGCAGCAGAGAGCAGCAGTAGCAAGCAACAGCGCCAAGGAAACAACAAGAAGCAGAGGAAATCAGCGGCAGGCACACGGGCGCGCGCACGCGCAGGGCGCGGCCATGGCGCGGCCGACGCTCGGGCTGGGCGTGGGGAGCGACGGGCGCAGGGCGAGCGCGAGCTTCGGCCATGGCGGGCAGCGGCACGAGTGGGCATCTACGGCGCCAAATCAAGACGAGGAACAAGGGAAAAACGAAGGGGATGCTCACGCAAGTCCGATGGCGAGGTCGGGGAGCGCGGGGGTGGCCGGATGCGACGAGCTCGACGACGAGATGCGGCGGTGGTGGCGGAGAAGACGACGCGATGGCGAGGCAGCAGGGCGTCCGAGCTCGAACCGATGCACGTAGTCGGAGGCGCTGAAGCTCCATGGCACATTTGCATGCTCTTAGGATTGAGTTTGAACCAATTTGAGAGTGGGATTGTTTTCTAAATGCAACTTAAATATGATGATCATGATGACATGGCACATTAGCATGTGGTCACTGTAGCTAACCACTGGGGGTGTTACACTCTCGTTGCTAGTGTCTCCATAGATTGATCTTGGGATGCGTAGAATTTTTTTTAATTTATGCAATGATCCCCAACAGGCAGACTAGGAGTGGGTCGACCAGAAGAAGGGTGCGATCGACACCATGTAGCTTCTTCCTGACCGCGACCGCCAGAGAGGAAGAGGGTCCGATGGGTAGATGACGGTGACTTGGCAGGCTGTTGGCAATGGGCGAGGAGAGGGGCAGTGGGAAGAAGCATGCCACCAACGAGGATGCGAGCGACGGAAGGATGTGAGGGGATGGCAACTCTATGGGTGTTCGATTCATCACAATGTAACTAGATTATTGACTCTAGTGCAAGTGAGAGACTGTTGGAAATATGCCCTAGAGGCAATAATAAAATGTTTATTGTTATATTTCCTTGTTCATGATAATTGTCTATTGTTCATGCTATAATTGTGTTATCCAGAAATCGTAATACATGTGTGAATACATAGACCATAACATGTCCCTAGTGAGTCTCTAGTTGACTAGCTCGTTGATCAATAGATGGTTACGGTTTCCTGACCATGGACATTGAATGTCGTTGATAACGGGATCACATCATTGGGAGAATGATGTGATGGACAAGACCCAATCCTAAGCATAGCACAAGATCGTGTAGTTCGTCTGCTAAAGCTTTTCTAATGTCAAGTATCATTTCCTTAGACCATGAGATTGTGCAACTCCCGGATACCGTAGGAATGCTTTGGGTGTTCCAAACGTCACAACGTAAGTGGGTGGCTATAAAGGCACACTACGGGTATCTCTGAAAGTGTCTGTTGAGTTGGCACGAATCGAGACTGGGATTTGCCACTCCGTGTGACGGAGAGGTATCTCTGGGCCCACTCGGTAAGACATCATCAAAATGATCTCAATGTGATCAAGGAGTTGATCACGGGATGATGTATTACGGAATGAATAAAGAGACTTGCCGATAACGAGATTGAACAAGGTATAGGGATACCAACGATCGAATCTCGGGCAAGTATCATACCGGTAGACAAAGGGAATTGTATACGTGATTGATTGAATCCCCGACATCGTGGTTCATCCGATGAGATCATCATGGAACATGTGGGAGCCAACTTGGGTATCCAGATCCCGCTGTTTGTTATTGGCCGGAGAGATGTCTCGGTCATGTCTGCATGATTCCCGAACCCGTAGGGTCTGCACACTTAAGGTTCGGTGACGCTAGAGCTGTTATGGGAAATAGTATGCAGTTACCGAATGTTGTTTGGAGTGCCGGATGAGATCCCGAGCGTCACGAGGAGTTCCGAAATGGTCCAGAGGTGAAGATTTATATATGGGAAGTCATCATACGGTCACCGGAAGTGTTCGGGGGTTTGTCGGTATTGTACGGGACCACCGAAGGGGTTTCAGGGGTCCACCGGGAGGGTCCACCTGCCCCGGAAGGCCCTATGGGCTGTATGTGGAAGGGAACCATCCTCTAAGTGGGCTGGGTGCCATCCCCCCTAGGGCCCATGTGCCTAGGGTTGGGGGGACCCTAAAGGGGGCACCTCCCTTGGCTTTGGGGGCAAGCCCCATTCCCTTGGCCGCCGCCCCCCCCCCCCTCTAGATCTCATCTAGAGGGGCCGGCCCCCTTCCCCCTTCACCCTATAAATAGAGGGGTGGAGGGAGGGCGGCAACACCACATGCAAGGCGCAGCCTTCCCTCTCCCAACACCTCCTCTTCCATTGAGCTTGGCGAAGCCCTGCTGGAGAACCGCGAGCTCCGCCACCACGCCGTCGTGCTGCCGGAGTTCTTCACCAACTTCTCCTTCCCCCTTGCTGGATCAAGAAGAAGGGGACGTCCCCAGGCTGTACGTGTGTTGAAAGCGGAGGTGCCGTTGTTCGGTGCTTAGATCGGAATCAACCGCGATCTGAATCGCTGCGAGTACGACTCCTTCATCCGCGTTCTTGTAACGCTTCCGTTTCGCGATCTTCAAGGGTATGAAGATACACCCCCTCTCTCTCGTTTCTAGTCTCTCCATAGATTGATCTTGGTGATGCGTAGAAATTCTTTAATTTCTGCAACGATCGCCAACAGTGGCATCATTAGCTAGGCCTATGCGTAGTTTCTATGCACGAGTAGAACACAAGTTGGTGTGGGCGTCGACTTTGTCAATTTACTTGCCGTTACTAGTCTTATCTTGATTCGGCGGCATCGTGAGATGAAGCGGCCCGGACCGACCTTACACGTACGCTTACGTGAGACAGGTTCAACCGACTGACATGCACTAGTTGCATAAGGTGGCTAGCGGGTGTCTGTCTCTCCCACTTTAGTCGGATCGGATTCGATGAAAAGGGTCCTTATGAAGGATAAATAGAAATTGGCATATCACATTGTGGTTTTGACATAGGTAAGAAACGTTCTTGCTAGAAACCTATAGCAGCCACGTAAAAACTTGCAACAACAATTAGAGGACGTCTAACTTGTTCTTGCAGCATATGTCGTGTGATGTGATATGGCCAAAAGGATGTGATGAATGATATATGTGATGTATGAGATTGATCATGTTCTTGTAATAGGAATCATGACTTGCATGTCAATGAGTATGACAACCGGCAGGAGCCATAGGAGTTGTCTTAATTTATTGTATGACCTGCGTGTCACTGAAAACGCCATGTAATTACTTTACTTTATTGCTAACCGTTAGCCATAGTAGTAGAAGTAATAGTTGGCGAGACAACTTCATGAAGACACGATGATGGAGATCATGGTATCATGCCGGTGACGATGATGATCACGACGCCCCGAAGATGGAGATCAAAAGGAGCAAAATGATATTGGCCATATCATGTCACTATTTGATTGCATGTGATGTTAATCATGTTTTTACATCTTATTTGCTTAGAACGACGGTAGCTTAAATAAGATGACCCCTCGCAATAATTTCAAGAAAGTGTTCCCCCTAACTGTGCACCATTTCTAAGGTTCGTTGTTTCGAAGCACCACGTGATGATCAGGTGTGATAGGTTCTAACGTTCGCATACAACGGGTGTAAGCCAGATTTACACACACGATACACTTAGGTTGACTTGACGAGCCTAGCATGTACATACATGGCCTCGGAACAAGGAAGACCGAAAGGTCGAACATGAGTCATATAGAAGATACGATCAACATGAAGATGTTCACCGATGATGACTAGTCCGTCTCACGTGATGATCGGACACAGCCTAGTTGACTCGGATCATGTGTCACTTAGATGACTAGAGGGATGTCTATCTGAGTGGGAGTTCATTAAATAATTTGATTAGATGAACTTAATTATCATGAACTTAGTCTAAAAATATTTACAATATGTCTTGTAGATCAAATGGCCCACACTAATGTTGCCCTCAACTTCAACGCGTTCCTAGAGAAAACCAAGCTGAAAGACGATGGTAGCAACTACACAGACTGGGTCCGTAACCTGAGGATTATCCTCATAGCTGCCAAGAAAGCATATGTCCTTGAAGCACCGCTAGGTGAAGCACCTGTTTTCCCAGCAACTCAAGACGTTATGAACGCCTGGCAGTCGCGTAGTGATGATTACTCCCTGGTTCAGTGCGACATGCTTTATAGCTTAGAACCGGGGCTCCAAAAGCGTTTTGAGCAGCATGGAGCATATGAGATGTTCCAAGAGTTGAAAATGGTTTTCCAAGCTCATGCCCGGGTCGAGAGATATGAAGTCTCCGACAAGTTCTACAGTTGTAAGATGGAGGAGAATAGTTCTGTAATCGAGCACATACTCAAAATGTCTGGGTTGCACAACCGCTTGTCTCGGCTGGGAGTTAATCTCTCGGATGACGTGGTCGTTAACAGAATCCTTCAGTCGCTACCACCTAGCTACAAGAGCTTTGTGATGAATTTCAATATGCAGGGGATGAGAAAACCATTCTAGAGATATATTCAATGCTAAAATCAGCGGAAGTGGAGATCAAAAAGGAACATCAAGTGTTGATGGTCAATAAAACCACTAGTTTCAAGAAAGGCAAGGGTAAGAAGAACTTCAAAAAGGACGGCAAGGGAGTTGTCGCGCCCGGTAAGCCAGTTGCCGGGAAGAAGCCAAAGCATGGACCCAAGCCTGAGACTGAGTGCTTTTATTGCAAGGGAAACGGTCACTGGAAGCGGAACTGCCCCAAGTACTTAGCGGATAAGAAGGCCGGCAATACCAAAGGTATATATGATATACATGTTATTGATGTGTACCTTACCAGCACTCGTAGTAGCTCCTGGTATTTGATACCAGTGCAGTTGCTCATATTTTTTAACTCAAAACAAGAGCTGCGGAATAAGCAGAGACTAGCGAAGGACGAGGTGACAATGCGCGTCGGGAATGGTTCCAAGGTCGATGTGATCTCCGTCGGCACGCTATCTCTACATTTACCTACGGGATTAGTTTTAAACCTCAATAATTGTTATTTAGTGCCGGCTTTAAGCATGAACATTGTATCTGGATCTCGCTTAATGCGAGATGGCTACTCATTTAAATCTGAGAATAATGGTTGTTCTATTTATATGAGAGACATGTTTTATGGTCATGCCCCGATGGTCAATGGTTTATTCTTATTTAATCTCGAACGTGATGTTACACATATGCATAGTATGAATGCCAAAAGATGTAAGGTTGATTATGATAGTCCCACATACTTGTGGCACTGCCGCCTTGATCACATTGGTGTCAAACGCATGAAGAAACTCCATGCAGATGGACTTTTGGAGTCTCTTGATTATGAATCATTTGACACGTGTGAACCATGCCTCATGGGCAAAATGACCAAGACTCCGTTCTCCGGAACAATGGAGCGAGCAACCAACTTATTGGAAATCATGCATACTGATGTGTGCGGTCCAATGAGCGTTGAAGCTCGCGGTGGTTATCGTTATGTTCTCACCCTCATTGATGACTTGAGTAGATATGGGTATGTCTACTTAATGAAACACAAGTCTGAGACCTTTGAAAAGTTCAAGGAATTTCATAGTGAAGTTGAGAATCAACGTGACAAGAAAATAAAGTTCTTACGATCAGATCATGGAGGGTAATATTTGAGTCACGAATTTGGCACACACTTAAGAAAATATGGAATTGTTTCACAACTCACGCCGCCTGGAACACCTCAGCATAATGGTGTGTCCGAACGTCGTAATCACACTCTATTAGATATGGTGCGATCTATGATGTCTCTTACCGATCTACCGCTATCATTTTGGGGTTATACTTTAGAGACTGTCGCACTCACTTTAAATAGGGCTCCGTCAAAATCCGTTGAGACGACACCGTATGAATTATGGTTTGGAAAGAAAACTAAGCTGTCGTTTCTGAAAGTTTGGGGATGCGATGCTTATGTCAAGAAACTTCAACCTGAAAAGTAAGTGGGAGGAAAGTAGAACTTGATGAAGTACTGCCTCTTGAACCGGAAAGTAGCGCAACTCAAGAAAATGTTCTGTGGTGCCTGCACCGACTAGAGAGGAAGTTAATGATGATGATCAAGGAACTTCGGATCAAGTTACTACTGAACTTCGTAGGTCCATAAGAACACGTTCCACACCAGAATGGTATGGCAACCCTGTCCTAGAAATAATGTTGTTAGACAACGGTGAACCTTCGAACTATGAAGAAGCGATGGCGGGCCCAGATTCTAACAAATGGCTTGAAGCCATGAAATCTGAGATAGGATCCATGTATGAAAACAAAGTATGGACTTTGACAGACTTGCCCGATGATCGGTGAGCCATAGAAAATAAATGGATCTTTAAGAAGAAGACGGACGCAGATGGCAATGTGACCATCTATAAAGCTCGGCTTGTCGCTAAGGGTTATCGACAAGTTCAAGGGGTTGACTACGATAAGACCTTCTCACCCGTAGCAAAGCTGAAGTTCGTCCGAATCATGTTAGCAATTGTTGCATTCTATGATTATGAAATATGGCAAATGGATGTCAAAATGGCATTCCTTAATGGTTTTCTTAAGGAAGAATTGTATATGATGCAGCCAGAAGGTTTTGTCGATCCTAAGAATGCTGACAAGGTATGCAAGCTCCAACACTCAATCTATGGGCTGCTGCAAGCATCTCGGAGTTGGAACATTCGCTTTGATGAGATGATCAAAGTGTTTGGGTTTACGCAGATTTATGGAGAAGGCTGTGTTTACAAGAAAGTGAGTGGGAGCTCTATAGAATTTCTCGTATTATATGTGGATGACATACTATTGATGGGAAATGATATAGAACTCTTGGAAAGCATAAAGGCCTACTTGAATAAGTGTTTTTCAACGAAGGACCTTGGAGAAGCTGCTTATATATTAGGCATCAAGATCTATAGAGATAGATTGAGATGCCTCATTGGTCTTTCACAAAGCATGTACCTTGACAAGATATTGAAGAAGTTCAATATATGGATCAGTCCAAGAAGGGGTTCTTGCCTGTATTGCAAGGTGTGAGATTGAGCACGGCTCAATGCCCGACCACGGCAGAAGATAGAGAAAAGATGAGTGTCATCCCCTATGCCTCGGCCATAGGGTCTATTATGTATGCCATGTTGTGTACCAGACCTGATGTAAACCTTGCCGTAAGTTGGTAGGAAGGTACCAAAGTAATCACATCATGGAACACTGGATAACGGTCAAGAATATACTGAAGTACTTGAAAAGGACTAAGGATATGTTTCTCATTTATGGAGGTGACGAAGAGCTCATCGTAAAGGGTTACGTCGATAATAGCTTCGACACAGATCTGGGTGACTCCAAGTCACAAACCGGATACGTGTATATTTTGAATGGTGGGGCAGTCAGCTCGTGCAGTTGCAAGCAAAGTGTCGTGGAGGGATCTACATGTGAAGCAGAGTACATGGCAGCCTCGGAGGCAGCACATGAAGCAATCTGGATGAAGGAGTTCATTCACTACAAGAAATATGTCAACTTATGACCTTCTGTCAGTGACCCTCGAAGAATTGGTCATAAATTTATGACCATTTTAGACCAATTGGTCAAAAGCTGTTCAGGGGGCTTCAAACCCTAAACCATTGCGACCATTTTGGTCAGAAAGGTCGTAATTTCCTTACACGAAATGGTCACAAAGCAAACAGTGCTAGTCCGCTACCTTATTTCTAGTTGTTAATGACCAATATAGATGGTCATAGCCTTGTAGATTGTGGTGGGTTGTGATGACTAGGCGCCATCTCATCAGTTTTGCCTATGTGTCATGTCCATGTGGCAGTTTTTGCCCTAGGTTGTGAAGCAACCTATATTTCTATCATTCCCAAAATTCCCAAAAAAATCTCATAAATTCTTTGGGTCATATATTCATCAAATATGTAAAAATCCTTCCTTGCCTAGTTCAAAACTAATTCAACAATATTCATTTTCCTATTATGTTCACAACAACACTTTATGAAGGAAGTGCTATTTATATATTCTTGATTGCCCTACGAATTTTTGGGAACTCTTTCCTATCCAAATCATTACCGCATGACAAAATTCAGCTCCATTTGCCTAGCAAATCTTCCTCGACAAATTTCCAAAGTTTTTGTCCACCTAGAAGCATTGTGAAGGAAGTACCTTTTTTATATCTCTAAATGACATGAAACTTATACAGTTTCTTCATATGCCCAAATTATCACCCTCCTCCAAATTGCAGCTCAGTCAAATCATCTATGTGAGCCCAGGTTCAATTTATATTTTATGGCCAAATTGGCACGTTGCAAAGCAAGTGTTATATAGACCCCTCCTATTACCCTCAAACTTTTCGGGCACTCTTCCATACCCAAATCATTGCCACATGATAATATTCAGCTCAATTTTCCTAGTAAATCTTTCTCGGGAAATTTCCAAAGTTTCTACCTCGAGAGAAGCTTTGTGGAGTAAGTACTAGCTAGGCTTACCCAAATGATCTGAAAATTTACCAGCGCATGACCATACCTAAGTAACTTACCTACACCAATTTTGAGCTCATTTCATTCATCCAATCTCTCTCACTAGTTTTCCCAAGTTTCTGTCCATAGAAGAGCATTGTGAAAGAAGTACTACTTTGGCATGTACAAATGGTATCAATTTTCTACAATGCTTTCCTATGCCCAAATAACCATCCTCCACAAAATTTCAGCTCAATCCATTCATTATTTTGAGCCCAGCTTCAACATTCATATTTTTGTCCAGCGTGGTACTTTGCAAAGCAAGTACCACCTAGGATCCTCCTTTTGAGCTAAAAATTTGTGAAGACATTCTCCTTAGTAGATTATCATCCTCAGCCAAAACTCACGCCCATTGGCCATGTGCATTTCCTGTACCGCTAATCAAACACTTGGCTGCTAATTCATGTTTGAGCATCGATCGGTCTTCTCGTGAGAACCTTATGTTGTAATTTTCTTCCTAGCACCAACCTGGGGAGTGCCCAACCCACTAGACATGCCTAAGCCGCCCAGAACACATGGCAACATTACGGTCACGCGGTGACCACGCGACGGGCATGCGAGTTTACGCGCTCTAGAGTTGAGGCCCTCGGCCACCGCCCAAACCTCGACGTATCGCCACCAAACCATGTATTTATGATTAAATAGGTCCTTATGTAACTAGAAATGATTTTTGGAAAAATTAAATAGCAAACTATGAGGCAGCTGCAGTTCAAATTTGACCCACTTCCAGCTGAATCGGCGGAAATTTGTCTTTTTCATGAGAGGTGGATCAAATTTTTTTACACCCAACCATTTTGTCAATTGTGCATTAAATATGGCCTAGTATTTTATAAAAATGATTCGGTCCAATTTTGCAACAATTATTTGGTAGTTCCTTCACAGAAAAACCTCCTTTCGGGCACTCGAAAAATGGAAAATGGTTTTTTCGTCCAACGAAAATGAAAACTTCCTTAGGCAACATTGTTTGTCATTCCAATATGCACCCTTGTGCACAATATGAGATCATTTGAACAAACTATGCCATGAATGTGGCCATAAGATTGATCATTTGGCTTGAAAGCCATTGATCTCCACACATGATACCTCGTTTCTGAGAACACTTTTTTATAATAATTGCCGTATTACAAGTTTGTTATTTTTCCTATGAACTTGGCCACATATGATGACACAATGCGAAGGTTTCCCAATTTTTTGATTTTTTGAATTTTTTATGCCCGTTTCAAAATGCGGTCAAAACGGCGGGAATGACCGTTCCTAGCTAGTGGTTGAATCTTGGAATTTTTTTGGTGTTTCTCTGATTAAATAGATACTTATGTACCTAGAAATGATTTTTGGAAAAAATAAATAGCAAACTATGAGGCAGCTGCAGTTCAAATTTGACCCGCTTCCAACTGAATCGGCGGAAATTTGTCTTTTTCACGAGAGGTGGATCAAAACTTTTTACACCCAACCATTTGCTCAATTGTGCATTAAATATGGCCTAGTATTTTAGAAAATTGATTTGGTACAATTTTGCAACAATTATTTGGTAGGTCCTTCACAAAAAAAAACCCTTTTGGACACTCAAAAAATGGAAAAATGGTTTTTTCATCCAAAGAAAATGAAAACTTCCTTATGAAACATTGTTTGCCATTCCAATATGCACCCTTGTGCACAATATGAGATGATTTGAACAAACTATGCCATGAATGTGGCCATAAGATTGATCATTTGTCTTGAAAGCCATTGATCTCCACACATGATAGCTCGTTTCTAAGAACACTTTTTTAAAATAATTATCGTATTACAAGTTTGTTATTTTTCCTGGGAACTTGGCCACATATAATGACACAATGCGAAGGTTTCCCAATTTTTTGATTTTTTTGAATTTTTTATGCCCGTTTCAAAATGCGGTCAAAACGGCGGGAATGACCGTTCCTAGCTAGAGGTTGAATCTTGGAATTTTTTGGGTGTTTCTCTGATTAAATAGATACTTATGTACCTATAAATGATTTTTGAAAAAATAAAGAGCAAACTATAAGGCAGCTACAGTTCAAATTTAACCCGCTTCCAACTGAATCGGTGAAAATTTGTCTTTTTCACGAGAGGAGGATCAAAACTTTTTACACCCAACCATTTGGTCAATTGTGCATTAAATATGTCCTAGTATTTTAGAAAATTGATTTGGTACAATTTTGCAACAATTATTTGGTAGGTCCTTCACAAAACAACCCCCTTTTGGACACTCAAAAAATGGAAAATAGTTTTTTCGTCCAAAGAAAATGAAAACTTCCTTATGAAATATTGTTTGCCATTCCAATATGCACCCTTGTGCACAATATGAGATCATTTGAACAAACTATGCCATGAATATGGCCATAAGATTGATCATTTGTCTTGAAAGCCATTGATCTTCACACGTGATAGCTCGTTTCTGAGAACACTTTTTTAAAATAATTGTCATATTAAAACTATGCCATGAATATTGTTTTCAAATCCAAGATGTAAACTTGTGCAAAATATGATATTATTTGAACAAATATTTGATAGGACTTTCACAAAAAAACTCATTTTGAGCATTGAAAAATGAAATGAAATATTTTATCTTGAATCGATCACGACCAATTTATATGGTCAAAGGTCATCAAATGGTTTGCTGCGTTCTGATTGGACCATGAGCATATCACGCGGATCACGCATCAGCCACCGTCGGATGCTTCCGGATCCAACGGCCCAAACCCACCCGAGCCGAAACCCTAGGTCTGTCCTCATGGACATTTTCCACCCACCCCCTGCCTCCTTTCTTTCTCCCCTAGCGCTGCCAATTCCCCTCGCTCTCTTCTCCTTCCTCGCTCTCGCGGCATCCCATCGATCCACGGCCAGATCCACCGCCCACCCCGACCCGCTACGATCCATCCCCCCTCGTCTCCGCCACCCAGTTGCGTCGCGGCCGCCGTCTGCGGCCACTCTCGTCCTCCTCATAGCCGCCGTTTGCGGCCCCTCATCCCCTCCTCTCTCTCCCGCTCGACTCACTTGCCGTCGCTCCCTCCCACGCTCGATCCCGGCGAGGACGTAGCAGTCGATCCCGACGAGGACGGCGGCGGCGAGGTCGGCGCCCTCGTCGAGCGGCACGCGGCGCTGGCGGCGGGGTCTAGCCAGCGACGCCGAGTTCTGCCGCGGTGCGACGCCAACGCGGTCCGTCACGACCGCCTGCAGTTTCCGCACGCCCAACGACGGCTGCACGGTCATCGTGCCCAGGTCCACGCTCTGTTGCCACTGCTTTTTTTTCTCTCTCTTGGCCGCTGCCGCCGCGTAGAATTTGATGCTTCCATGGTCGTTCCCTCGATTTGATCAGGAGTGCCCTGCCCGGACGGCGGCCGGTGGTGCGGAGGTCGCCTGGAGCCGGAGCCAGCACCAGCGCCATGCCTTCCCAGAGCTCGAGTGGATGCACTTATTGCTGCTTGATCTGTAAGTGTGCTACAATGAAACTGCTGGTGCTCGGGTGCCATGATGAATGATCCTTGGGTGTGTTTTATCTAGTAGGAATACAATGTGAAGTCACGGATTAGCGGTAGAAATTGCTTTATTTTCATATTTCCATCAGTGTTGTTCTTGTGGACAGAACATTCAGAACTAGACCCTTCCCATGGATATGCATAAGTTTCAGTGTATACTAAACGCTACTACTCTTGTGATAGATATTCATTTCAGGCTGATGCACATCGTTGAGTCAATGTTTCATACTAAAAGTTCACAGTGGGTTCCTGCTTATGACTGTGTCATTAAGGCCTTACATAGTGAAAGTTCACATGACTAACTCATATGCATGATACTTTTTTTACAGAAAGGCAATGGTCTGTAGTGAACTGAAGATAGGAAAAATGATATGTAAATGCACTTTGATCTGCTCAGTAGGAGCAAGATGGAGTCGCTGGAGCAGAGCAGTGGAGTCTGCATTTTGTTCTTCTGTCAGACAGACATCCACATGCTGTACCGATTCTTAGTTCAGAGATAGGAATGTATAAATGGTTGCCGATCTCTCCATGCATGGAACAGTAGCTTTTTATGTAGGATCCTTTCCGTATAGATGAGTCACAACATTGATTTCTTGATCCATTTGGAAACTAAAAGAAAGTAAAGAGAGGACGAACTTGTTGGTAGAACTTCATCATATTCAGCAGACGGAGTCCACGGGTGTAGCATTTTGTCTAGTACACCCAACACCACCTGAGGATCCAATTCACTGTTAGAAAGTTAGAAATTGATATTACAGGTTCCTTATAGTGCAAACCAAAGCTGCTAACTATCAAATGAAACCATGTTTTTTAAAATTAAAGGGTCTGATTGATATTGGTCCTTCTTTTGACAGATATAATATGTATACTGACTTGTTATTTTCTTCTCTAGCAAGCACTACGGCGTCAACTTTGTGGTGGCCGACGCGACGGCCATCGAGCACGACTTCTTCGCCAAGAACAACCTCAGCGTGGACATCACGCCGTAGTACATCATGATGGAGCTTGGCTAGATGTACACATATTTTTTTACAACCTCTGCGTGCATATTTTTTTTAAATGCACCAAAGTTTCTTGTTTCTGTTGTGAAAGTAATGTAAATGGTGTTACACAGTTCTCAATAAAAATGCAAATAACTTGTGAATTTGTCTTCATGTTGTATAAGTCTCGACAAAGTTAATTTGCATAATCCTCGACCTCCTCCTGCAATCTCTCTTTCTCCCTTTCTTCTCTGAATTTCCCGGTGTTGTATAAGTCTGTAAGATTCGGATTTTAAGAGTACTTGCTCCCTGTACTAGTTAATTCTACTACTTATTTTTAGCTGTTTAGTACTATTCTGTAGATCTGTGATACTAGTCTAGTCGCTTGTATAATTTTGTTTAATAGTGTAACCTGAACCATTGAGTAGTACCCTGTTCGCATATGTGTGATTATGTGTGTTCTGTAGTCTCTAGCTCCAGTACATGTGAACTATATGTTGTGGTGTAAATCATTTTCATTCTATCTTATAAACGTGTTTCTTCAATAGCTATTTCTGTTCAAGTCTTGTTGTCATTGATGTTAGCATTTAGTTTGTCTCAAGTAAAAAAAATACTAAAAATACAGTGAAGATAATCTGAACCTCCCTATGTAAAATTTAGTTTGTCTGTAATACTACTAGGAGATGGGTGAGGGACTGAAAGGATGATATGCTTCCATGAATTTATTTGTAAGAAGTTTTTCTTGGCTGTGTACAAATCAGCACAAATATGTGAGCCTCGGTTCTGAAAACTAAAGAATTCATATATTGGTAGATAGACTATGATTTAGGATATGCTAAACAGAAAGCTTTATAAGATGGAACTATCAATTCATCATGACTTCACTTTGTCCTTTAATTTAATTTAATTTAATATGGTTAGAACTACCATGGTTTTTTAAGTAGTTGGCGCATTAAGAAACAGTATGCTGGATGTTTGGCCTTGCATCCGTCCTTCCATGAATTCATTCTGGTACATTGCTAGTTATTGATTTTTTTGCAGGTCTTCTTCTTCCTCGATCTGGTGCAGCAGCAACAATTCAAGGTCATGGTCATGGAGCAGCAGCCATATATTTTTCTTCTTATTCTTCCCTGAGATGACATGAGATGAGGTTTGTTTTCCTCAAGGTCAAGGTGCAGCAGCTCGATTTGATTTGATGTGATTGGATTCAGTTTCCTCATGCCTCTCTGTTTGCATTGCAGGCTCTGTTGGTCGGTCTTCAATTCTTCATGATGCTGCTGCTACTGCTACATGAGGACCCTCTTCAATTCTACATCCGTTGCGGCCGCCGCAGCTTCCACCTCTACCCGGCCGCATTCGCAAGTGTAAGCTCCCCCTCCCTCCGTCCTAGATCTCTAGGTCTGTTGCTGTCATGCGCCATGTTCTTGATGTTGTGCGACCTCATGTTGATGCCACGAACGGTGCTGCTCCTGCGTGCAGATTTGATTCGCCACATTAGTATGCGGTTGTTGTCTCGCGTGGTTGTTCAAACTGAGATGTACCCAGTTGATTCGTCATCTCGGGTCATAAATTTTTCTGCATTCCCTGTTGTTGTAGCTTGTTGGATGCATAGTTTGATCTCCCAATGGGAATTATTAGTGAATGGTGATGTCTGTGGTCACGAGAATGGTGATGTAGTAGCTGGTATGCTTGATGCGTGTATGTCCATCTCTTTACTGTTTTGCTAGAACCATAAATCCTGATGCGCATGATGATCATGGTCTGGTTTGTTAGATCTATTCTGCTGGTGCTTAAAATTTGACATGACTGGATTCTAAAACAAATTTTACAGCATTCTATGTTGTAGCCAAACACTTGCTCTATATTTTATATTAAAACCATGGTATTGTATACCTGCCAACTACGAGTAAATTACTGCAGTTTTTAATACTTTGGTTTTTTTGATACTTTGCTGTTCGATTTACTTTTATTTTGTCCCTAAACATTTTGTTCTACAATGTGCAGATGCTGGCATTTCATTCAGGACAAAGAAGTTGGATGAAGCATAGTTTTACCTCATTGAGCTAGTTCTGGGAGTAACGAACTCCTTGTAGCAGAACTTGTAGCGTGTGCTAGTTCTGGGAGCTGATCCTATTTGTGTGTTATATGATGTAGCAGAACTTGTAGGGCTCCTGTGATAGACTTGGGCTGATACACTTGGGCTGTGTGTGTGTTATCTAATTGTAAACTTGATGCTGATCACATTTTTATGTATGTTATATGATGTAGCAGATTGCTTCCTGCTGTTATTTGAAATATTGTGTCTGTTTTCTGTATTTGCATATTGAAATATGAAAGAACATGACCTTGACAGTAGGGTCCCACAAACTAGAACGTCACATTTGGGACCCACTTACCAGAATTTGACAATTGGCATACATTAAAAAAGAGAAACAAAGGCTACGGCCCAAAGATAAAAAGGCTATAATGTTGGGCTAGGCCCATGAAATCGACCAAAAATTGACACGAAAAAAATATATAGAAAGGCTGAATTAATGGGCTAGGCCCATGTAGAAAATCGAATTGGACCGGGCTGAATCTTGTGCCACGTCAGCTTGCCACGCTGGATGCCTACGTGGCCTGGGGAGGTTGCTAGTGACTAAAACGCCACAGTAGATGTATTTTGGTCATAAACATTTGCGACCATTCCAGAAGAAAGGTCGCTATAGTCAGTTTACGACGCCCAGCTTTTGACCTTATGTTTTTGGTCACAAAAAGGTCATAAATGGAAATTTGTGACCTTTCAGTGACCAATAGTGGTGGTCATAAGTTGACATATTTCTTGTAGTGATTACCGAGCTAGGAGTTATTCCCAATGCGTCGGGCCCGATGGCTCTCTTCTGTGACAACACTGGAGCTATTGCCCTGGCCAAGGAGCCCAGGTTTCACAAGAAGACCAGGCATATCAAGCATCGCTTCAACTCCATTCGTGAAAATGTTCAAGATGGAGACATAGATATTTGTAAAGTGCATACGGACCTGAATGTCGCAGATCCGTTGACTAAACCTCTTCCACGAGCAAAACATGATCAACACCAGAACTCTATGGGTGTTCGATTCATCACAATGTAACTAGATTATTGACTCTAGTGCAAGTGGGAGACTGTTGGAAATATGCCCTAGAGGCAATAATAAAATGGTTATTATTATATTTCCTTGTTCATGATAATTGTCTATTGTTCATGCTATAATTGTGTCATCCAGAAATCGTAATACATGTGTAAATACATAGACCACAACATGTCCCTAGTGAGCCTCTAGTTGACTAGCTCATTGATCAATAGATGGTTACGGTTTCCTGACCATGGACATTGGATGTCGTTGATAACGGGATCACATCATTGGGAGAATGATGTGATGGACAAGACCCAACCTAAGCATAGCACAAGATCGTGTAGTTCGTCCGCTAAAGCTTTTCTAATGTCAAGTATCATTTCCTTAGACCATGAGATTATGCAACTCCCGGATACCGTAGGAATGCTTTGGGCGTGCCAAACGTCACAACGTAACTGGGTGGCTATAAAGGCACACTACGGGTATCTCCAAAAGTGTCTGTTGAGTTGGCACGAATCGAGACTGGGATTTGTCACTCCGTGTGACGGAGAGGTATCTCTGGGCCCACTCGGTAAGACATCATCAAAATGATCTCAATGTGATCAAGGAGTTGATCACGGGATGATGTATTACGGAACGAGTAAAGAGACTTACCGGTAACGAGATTGAACAAGGTATAGGGATACCGACGATCGAATCTCGGGCAAGTATCATACCGGTAGACAAAGGGAATTGTATACGGGATTGATTGAATCCCTGACATCGTGGTTCATCCGATGAGATCATCGTGGAACATGTGGGAGCCAACATGGGTATCCAGATCCCGCTGTTGGTTATTGGCCGGAGAGATGTCTCGGTCATGTCTGCATGATTCCCGAAGCCGTAGGGTCTACACACTTAAGGTTCGGTGACGCTAGAGCTGTTATGGGAAATAGTATGCAGTTACCGAATGTTATTTGGAGTCCCGAATGAGATCTCGGGCGTCACGAGGAGTTCCGGAATGGTCCGGAGGTGAAGATTTATATATGGGAAGTCATCATACGGTCACCGGAAGTGTTCGGGGGTTTGTAGGTATTGTACGGGACCACCGAAGGGGTTTCAGGGGTCCACCTGCCCCGGAAGGCCCTATGGGCTGTATGTGGAAGGGAACCATCCCCTAAGTGGGCTGGGCGCCATCCTCCTAGGGCCCATGCGCCTAGGGTTGGGGGAACCCTAAAGGGGGCCCCCCCCTTGGCTTTGGGGGCAAGCCCCCTCCCCTTGGCCGCCGC
>NC_041382.1:703360658-703371400 GCF_002162155.2 Triticum dicoccoides | reverse complement strand
ATCTCATCTAGAGGGGCCGGCCCCCTTCCTCCTTCACCCTATAAATAGAGGGGTGGAGGGAGGGCAGCAACACCACATCCAAGGCGCAGCCCTCCCTCTCCCAACACCTCCTCCTCTTCTGTTGAGCTTGGCGAAGCCCTGCCGGAGAACTGCGAGCTCCACCACCACGCCGTCGTGCTGCCATAGCTCTTCCCCAACTTCTCCTTCCCCCTTGCTGGATCAAGAAGAAGGAGACTTCTCCGGGCTGTACGTGTGTTGAACGCGGAGGCGCCGTTGTTCGGCGCTTAGATCGGAATCAACCGCGATCTAAATCGCTGCGAGTACGACTCCTTCATCCACGTTCTTGTAACGCTTCCGTCTCGCGATCTTCAAGGGTACGAAGATACACTCCCCTCTCTTTCGTTGCTAGTGTCTCCATAGATTGATCTTGGTGATGCGTAGAATTTTTTTAATTTCTGCAATGATCCCCAACAGGCAGACTAGGAGTGGGTCGACTAGAAGAAGGGTGCGGTCGACACCATGTAGCTTCTTCCTGACCGCGACCTCCAGAGAGGAAGAGGGTCCGATGGGTAGATGACGGTGACTTGGCAGGCAGTTGGCAATGGGCGAGGAGAGGGGCAGTTGGAAGAAGCATGCCACCAACGAGGATGCGAGCGACGGAAGGATGTGAGGGGATGGCAAAGATGGTGTCTCCTATTGGAAGGAAGCGGAGGAACTCCTAGGAAGAGGGATCTGAATGGAGATGATGAGGAGGTCGGGGGAGAAGCAAACATGTATCTTCCACTTGATTATGTTAAATCGACAATAATCTTCCAACTTCACGTTACTCAAATCCCAGGTCTCGGATTTATCCGCCCTGTTTTTTTATCAAGGAGGCCATGTGATGTCGGATTTTAGCTCCTCGGAGCTAGGAAGTTTAGGTGTGACTGCACGCTTGAAGCTTGTCATTTGAAGTCAGAGAAGAGCTTCTAACAGGCACTAAGGGCCCGTTCGGAAGCTCTCCGTGAGCCAACTTCCTAAAATTGTCGCGAGAAGTTAGCCCGAATGCTCCCGCTCCGAGAAGACCGCTTCACGGAGACGTGAATCCTCCAGTGCAAAAATTTCGGAGACGGGGAGCAGCACCAGCCTAGCTTCGAAAAAATCAGAAGTGGAAGTTGTTGGGTTTCGTAGTAATTTCAAAATTTTCCTACGCGCACACAGGATCATGTGATGCATAGCAACGAGAGGAGAGTGTTGTCTACGTACCCAACGTAGACCGACTGCGGAAGCGATGACACGACGTAGAGGAAGTAGTCGTACGTCTTCACGATCCAACCGATCAAGCACCGAAACTACGGCACCTCCGAGTTCGAGCACACGTTCAGCTCGATGACGATCCCCGGACTCCGATCCAGCAAAGTGTCGGGGAAGAGTTTCGTCAGCACAACGGCGTGGTGACGATCTTGATGAACTACAGCAGCAGGGCTTCGCCTAAACTCCGCTACAGTATTATCGAGGAATATGGTGGCAGGGGGCACCGCACACGGCTAAGGAATCGATCACGTGGATCAACTTGTGTCAACTTGTGTGTTTAGAGGTGCCCCTGCCTCCGTATATAAAGGAGCCAAGGGGGGAGGAGGCGCCGGCCAGGAGGAGGTGGCGCAGGAGGAGTCCTACTCCTACCGGGAGTAGGACTCCCTCCCCAATCCTATTCCAACTAGGATTCCCAAGGGGGAAAGAGGGAGAGGGGTGGCCGGCCACCTCTCCTAGTCCTAATAGGACTAGGGGAAGGGGGGAGGCGCGCAGCCCCCTTGGGCTGCCCCTTTCTCCTTTCCACTAAGGCCCATGATGGCCCATATGGCTCCCGGGGGGTTCCGGTAACCTCCCGGTAACCCGGTAAAATCCCGATTTCACCCGGAACACTTCCGATGTCCAAACATAGACTTCCAATATATCAATCTTTATGTCTCGACCATTTCGAGACTCCTAGTCATGTCCGTGATCACATCCAGGACTCCGAACAACCTTCGGTACATCAAAATGCATAAACTCATAATATAACTGTCATCGTAACCTTAAGCGTGCGGACCCTACGGGTTCGAGAACAATGTAGACATGACCGAGACACGTCTCCGGTCAATAACCAATAGCGGGACCTGGATGCCCATATTGGCTCCTACATATTCTACGAAGATCTTTATCGGTCAGACCGCATAACAACATACGTTGTTCCCTTTGTCATCGGTATGTTACTTGCCCGAGATTCGATCGTCGGTATCCAATACCTAGTTCAATCTCGTTACCGGCAAGTCTCTTTACTCGTTCCGTAATACATCATCTCACAACTAACATATTAGTTGTAATGCTTGGCTTATGTGATGTGTATTACCGAGAGGGCCCAGAGATACCTCTCCGACAATCGGAGTGACAAATCCTAATCTCGAAATACGCCAACCCAACATCTACCTTTGGAGACACCTGTAATGCTCCTTTATAATCACCCAGTTACGTTGTGACGTTTGGTAGCACCCAAAGTGTTCCTCCGGCAAACGGGAGTTGCATAATCTCATAGTCATAGGAACATGTATAAGTCATGAAGAAAGCAACAGCAACATACTAAACGATCAGGTGCTAAGCTAATGGAATGGGTCATGTCAATCAGATCATTCAACTAATGATGTGACCTCGTTAATCAAATAACAACTCATTGTTCATGGTCAGGAAACATAACCATCTTTGATTAACGAGCTAGTCAAGTAGAGGCATACTAGTGACACTCTGTTTGTCTATGTATTCACACATGTATTATGTTTCCGGTTAATACAATTCTAGCATGAATAATAAACATTTTATCATGATATAAGGAAATAAATAATAACTTTATTATTGCCTCTAGGGCATATTTCCTTCAGTCTCCCACTTGCACTAGAGTCAATAATCTAGTTCACATCGCCATGTGATTTAACAGCAATAGTTCACATCACCATGTGATTAACACCCATAGTTCACATCGCTATGTGACCAACACCCAAAGGGTTTACTAGATTCAGTAATCTAGTTCACATCGCTATGTGATTAACACCCAAGGAGTACTAAGGTGTGATCATGTTTTGCTTGTGAGAGAATCTTAGTCAACGGGTATGTCATATACAGATCCGTAAGTATTTTGCGAATTCTATGTCTACAATGCTCTGCACGGAGCTACTCTAGCTAATTGCTCCCACTTTCAATATGTATCTAGATCAAGACTTAGAGTCATCTAGATTAGTGTCAAACTTGCATCGGCGTAATCTTTTACGACGAACCTTTTTCCATAATCGAGAAACATATCCTTATTCCACTAAGGACAATTTTGACCGCTCTCCAGTGATCTACTCCTAGATCACTATTGTACTCCCTTGCCAAACTCAGTGGTATGGCATACAATAGATCTGGTATACAGCATGGCATACTTTATAGAACCTATGACTGAGGCATAGGGAATGACTTTCATTCTCTTTCTATTTTCTGCCGTGGTCGGGCTTTGAGTCTTACTCAACTTAACACCTTGCAACACAGGCAAGAACTCCTTCTTTGACTGTTCCATTTTGAACTATTTCAAAAATTTATCAAGGTATGTATTCATTGAAAAAATCTTATCAAGCGTCTTCATCTATCTATATAGATCTTGATGCTCAATGTGTAAGCAGCTTCACCAAGGTCTTTCTTTGAAAAACTTTTATTCAAGTATCCTTTCATGCTTTGCAGAATAATTCTACATTATTTCCGATCAACAATATGTCATTCACATATACTTATCAGAAATGTTGTAGTGCTCCCACTCACTTTCTTGTAAATACAGGCTTCACTGTAAGTCTGTACAATAACTATATGCTTTGATCAACTTATCAAAGCGTATATTCCAACTCCGAGATTCTTGCACCAGTCCAAAAAATGGATCGCTGGAGCTTGCACACTTTGTTAGCTCCCTTTGGATCGACAAAACCTTCTGGTTGCATCATATACAACTCTTCTTCCAGAAATCCATTCAGGAATGCAGTTTTGACATCCATTTGCAAAATTTCATAATCATAAAATGCGGCAATTGCTAACATGATTCGGACGGACTTAAGCATCGCTACGGGTGAGAAGGTCTCATCGTAGTCAATTCCTTGAACTTGCCGAAAACCTTTTGCGACAAGTCGAGCTTTGTAGACAGTAACATTACCATCAGCGTCAGTCTTCTTCTTAAAAATCCATTTATTCTCAATTGCTTGCCGATCATCGGGCAAGTCAACCAAAGTCCATACTTTGTTCTCATACATGGATCCCATCTCAGATTTCATGGCTTCAAGCCACTTTACGGAATCTGGGCTCACCATCGCTTCTTCATAGTTCGTAGGTTCATCATGATCTAGTAGCATGACCTCCAGAACAGGATTACCGTACCACTCTGGTGCGGATCTTACTCTGGTTGATCTACGCGGTTCAGTAGTATCTTGATCTGAAGTTTCATGATCATTATCATTGGCTTCCTTACTAACTGGTGTAGGTGTCACTGAAACAGTTTTCTGTGATGAACTACTTTCCAGTAAGGGAGCAGGTACAGTTACCTCGTCAAGTTCTACTTTCCTCCCACTCACTTCTTTCGAGAGAAACTCCTTCTCTAGAAATGATCCATTCTTAGCAACGAATGTTTTGCCTTCGGATCTGTGATAGAAGGTGTACCCAACAGTTTCCTTTGGGTATCCTATGAAGACACATTTCTCCGATTTGGGTTCGAGCTTATCAGGTTGAAGCTTTTTCACATAAGCATCGCAGCCCCAAACTTTAAGAAACGACAACTTTGGTTTCTTGCCAAACCACAGTTCATAAGGCGTCGTCTCAACGGATTTTGATGGTGCCCTATTTAACGTGAATGCGGCCGTCTCTAAAGCATATCCCCAAAATGATAGCGGTAAATCTGTAAGAGACATCATAGATCGCACCATATCTAGTAAAGTACGATTACGACGTTCGGACACACCATTACGCTGTGGTGTTCCGGGTGGCGTGAGTTGCGAAACTATTCCACAGTTTTTCAAATGTACACCAAACTCGTAACTCAAATATTCTCCTCCACGATCAGATCGTAGAAACTTTATTTTCTTGTTACGATGATTTTTCCACTTCACTCTGAAATTCTTTGAACCTTTCAACTATTTCAGACTTATGTTTCATCAAGTAGATATACCCATATCTGCTCAAATCATCTTGTGAAGGTCAGAAAACAACGATGCTTGCCACGAGCAACAGCACTCATTGGATCGCATACATCGGTATGTATTATTTCCAACAAGTCAGTAACTCGTTCCATTGTTCCGAAGAACGGAGTTTTAGTCATCTTGCCCAAAAGGCACGGTTCGCAAGCATCAAATGATTCATAACCAAGTGATTCCGAAAATCCATCTTTATGGAGTTTCTTCATGCGCTTTACACCGATATGACCCAAACGGCAGTGCCACAAATAAGTTGCACTATCATTATTAACTTTGCATCTTTTGGCATCAATATTATGAATATGTGTATCACTACGATCGAGATCCAATGAACCATTTTTTTGGGTGTGTAACCATATAAGGTTTTATTCATGTAAATAGAACAACAGTTTATTCTCTTACTTAAATGAATAACCGTATTGCAATAAACATGATCAAATCATATTCATGCTCAACGCAAACACCAAATAACATTTATTTAGGTTCAACACTAATCCCGAAAGAATAGGGAGTGTGCGATGATGATCATATCAATCTTGAAACTACTTTCAACACACATCATCACTTCACCCTTAACTAGTTTCTGTTTATTCTGCAACTCCCGTTTCGAGTTACTACTCTTAGCAACTGAACCAGTACCAAATACCGAGGGGTTGCTATAAACACTAGTAAAGCACACATCAAACACCTGTATATCAAATATACCCTTTTTCACTTTGCCATCCTTCTTATCCACCAAATATTTAGGGTAGTTCCGCTTCCAGTGACCATTTCCTTTGCAGTGTAAGCACTCAGTTTCAGGCTTTGGTTCAGCTTTGGGCTTCTTCGTGGGAGTGACAACTTGCTTGTCAATCTACTTGAAGTTCCCCTTTCTTTCCCTTTGCCCTTTTCTTGAAACTAGTGATCTTGTCAACCATCAACACTTGATGCTCTTTCTTGATTTCTACCTTCGTTGATTTCAACATCACGAAGAGCTCGGGAATTATTTTCATCATCCCTTGCATACTATAGTTCATCACGAAGTTCTACTAACTTGGTGATGGTGACTAGAGAATTCTGTCAATCACTATCTTATCTGGAAGATTAACTCCCACTTGATTCAAGCGATTGAAGTACCCAGACAATCTGAGCACATGCTCACTAGTTGAGCGATTCTCCTCCATCTTTTAGCTATAGAACTTGTTGGAGACTTCATATCTCTCAACTCGGGTATTTGCTTGAAATATTAACTTCAATTCCTGGAACATCTCATATGGTCCATGACGTTCAAAACGTCTTTGAAGTCCCGATTCTAAGCCGTTAAGCATGGTGCACTAAACTATCAAGTAGTCATCATATTGAGCTAGCCAGACGTTCATAACTTCTGCATCTGCTCCTGCAATAGGTCTGTCACCTAGCGGTGCATTAAGGACATAATTCTTCTGTGCAGCAATGAGGATTAACCTCAGATCACGGATCAAATCCGCAACATTGCTACTAACATTTTTCAACACAATTTTCTCTAGGAACATATCAAAATAAACACAGGGAAGCAACAACGCGAGCTATTGATCTACAACATGATTTGCAAAATACTACCAGGACTAAGTTCATGATAAATTTAAGTTCAATTTAATCATATTACTTAAGAACTCCCACTTAGATAGACATCCCTCTAATCCTCTAAGTGATCACGTGATCCAAATCAACTAAACCATGTCCGATCATCACGTGAGATGGAGTAGTTTTCAATGGTGAACATCGTTATGTTGATCATATCTACTATATGATTCACGCTCGACCTTTCGGTCTCCGTGTTCCGAGGCCATATTTGCATATGCTAGGCTCGTCAAGTTTAACCTGAGTATTCTGCGTGTGCAAAAACTGGCTTGCACCCGTTGTAGATGGACGTAGAGCTTATCACACCCGATCATCACGTGGTGTCTGGGCACGACGAACTTTGGCAACGGTGCATACTCAGGGAGAACACTTCTTGATAATTTAATGAGAGATCATCTTATAATGCTACCGTCAATCAAAGCAAGATAAGATGCATAAAAAGATAAACATCACATGCAATCAATATAAGTGATATGATATGGCCATCATCATCTCGTGCTTGTGATCTCCATCTCCGAAGCACCGTCATGATCACCATCGTCACCGGCGCGACACCTTGATCTCCATCGTAGCATCGTTGTCGTCTCGCCAATCTTATGCTTCCACGACTATCACTACCGTTTAGTAATAAAGTTAAGCATTACATCGCGATTGCATTGCATACAATAAAGCGACAACCATATGGCTCCTGCCAGTTGCCGATAACTTGGTTACAAAACATGATCATCTCATACAATAAAATTCAGCATCATGCCTTGACCATATCACATCACAACATGCCCTGCAAAAACAAGTTAGACGTCCTCTACTTTGTTGTTGCAATTTTTTACGTGGCTGCTACGGGCTTAAGTAAGAACCAATCTCACCTACGCATCAAAACCACAACGATAGTTTGTCAAATAGACTCCGTTTTAACCTTCTCAAGGACCGGGCGTAGCCATACTTGGTTCAACTAAAGTTGGAGAGACAGTCGCCCGCAAGCCATCTATGTGCAAAGCACGTCGAGGGAACCGGTCTCGCGTAAGCGTACGCGTAAGGTTGGTCTGGGTCGTCTCGTCCAACAATACCGCCGAACCAAAATATGACATGCTGGTAGGTAGTATGACTTGTATCGTCCACAACTCACTTGTGTTCTACTCGTGCATATAACATCAACATCAATAACCAGGCTCGGATGCCACTGTTGGGTTTCGTAGTAATTTCAAAATTTTCCTACGCGCACACAGGATCATGTGATGAATAGCAACGAGAGGAGAGTGTTGTCTACGTACCCAACGTAGACCGACTGCGGAAGCGATGACACGACGTAGAGGAAGTAGTCGTACGTCTTCACGATCCAACCGATCAAGCACCGAAACTACGGCACCTCCGAGTTCGAGCACACGTTCAGCTCGATGACGATCCCCGGACTCCGATCCAGCAAAGTGTCGGGGAAGAGTTTTGTCAGCACGACGGCGTGGTGACGATCTTGATGAACTACAGCAGCAGGGCTTCGCCTAAACTCCGCTACAGTATTATCGAGGAATATGGTGGCAGGGGGCACCGCACACGGCTAAGGAATCGATCACGTGGATCAACTTGTGTCAACTTGTGTGTTTAGAGGTGCCCCTGCCTCCGTATATAAAGGAGCCAAGGGGGGAGGAGGCGCCGGCCAGGAGGAGGTGGCGCAGGAGGAGTCCTACTCCTACCGGGAGTAGGACTCCCCCCCAATCCTATTCCAACTAGGATTCCCAAGGGGGAAAGAGGGAGAGGGGTGGCCGGCCACCTCTCCTAGTCCTACTAGGACTAGGGGAAGGGGGGAGGCGCGCAGCCCCCTTGGGCTGCCCCTTTCTCCTTTCCACTAAGGCCCATGATGGCCCATATGGCTCCCGGGGGGGTCCGGTAACCTCCCGGTAACCCGGTAAAATCCCGATTTCACCCGGAACACTTCCGATGTCCAAACATAGACTTCCAATATATCAATCTTTATGTCTCGACCATTTCGAGACTCCTCGTCATGTCCGTGATCACATCCGGGACTCCGAACAACCTTCGGTACATCAAAATGCATAAACTCATAATATAACTGTCATCGTAACCTTAAGCGTGCGGACCCTACGGGTTCGAGAACAATGTAGACATGACCGAGACACGTCTCCGGTCAATAACCAATAGCGGGACCTGGATGCCCATATTGGCTCCTACATATTCTACGAAGATCTTTATCGGTCAGACCGCATAACAACATACGTTGTTCCCTTTGTCATCGGTATGTTACTTGCCCGAGATTCGATCGTCGGTATCCAATACCTAGTTCAATCTCGTTGCCGGCAAGTCTCTTTACTCGTTCCGTAATACATCATCTCACAACTAACATATTAGTTGTAATGCTTGCAAGGCTTATGTGATGTGTATTACCGAGAGGGCCCAGAGATACCTCTCCGACAATCGGAGTGACAAATCCTAATCTCGAAATACGCCAACCCAACATCTACCTTTGGAGACACCTGTAATGCTCCTTTATAATCACCCAGTTACGTTGTGACGTTTGGTAGCACCCAAAGTGTTCCTCCGGCAAACGGGAGTTGCATAATCTCATAGTCATAGGAACATGTATAAGTCATGAAGAAAGCAACAGCAACATACTAAACGATCAGGTGCTAAGCTAATGGAATGGGTCATGTCAATCAGATCATTCAACTAATGATGTGACCTCGTTAATCAAATAACAACTCATTGTTCATGGTCAGGAAACATAACCATCTTTGATTAACGAGCTAGTCAAGTAGAGGCATACTAGTGACACTCTGTTTGTCTATGTATTCACACATGTATTATGTTTCCGGTTAATACAATTCTAGCATGAATAATAAATATTTATCATGATATAAGGAAATAAATAATAACTTTATTATTGCCTCTAGGGCATATTTCCTTCAGAAGTTCCTCAATATTACAGCTTGAATGCCACCTCGAAGTGATTTTGCATACCGTTTCGATCAGAGCAAACATGCCCGAGCGACCGCGCGTCTCGCTAACCAAGCACTGGGCCAACAGAACCTGGCCCAAGTAGTGGCCGAACATGCCTTAGCCTGGTTTCCTGGGTTACCAGCCCATGTTTGCGAGCAGGAGCGGTTGCAGCCAGCCGAACGATTCGCTGCTCCTTCGAGAAGCTAGCTGCCTGAATACGGAGCAGGAGCCGGCGATTTTGGGAAGCCAGACTTCCGAACGGGGCCTAAGTAACTCGTTCTAAAGTTGGAAGGAGGGGAGGGAGGGGAGGGGAGGAATAATTAATTTGTGATACCTTATGCATAGGGCTAATTGATAACATAGATCCGTATTTGCTCTGCTCGGATAAAAAAACCCACATCCTCGGACTTAAGTCACTTGCCCACGTGTCAACCACTGCTAAGTCGGTGAATTAAGTGGCTAAATCATTGACTTAACTTATACTATCTTGTCAAAATGCCCCACGTTTCTTTGCACTTAATAAATTACCCCCGCCAATCGATAAATATCTCATATGAAGAGTAAAATCAATAGAGCGCTGCTACACACACGACAAATTATGAGTGGTTTTCGTACGATGCAGCAAATCAATCCATTCATGCGTAGAGCAAAACGAGATAGCACCATTCACAAAAGTTTGAACGATCAACCGTCGTCCGCACAGTAGTTTCAGTATCAATATTTAGTACTCCCTCCATAAAGAAATATAAGAGCGTTTAGGGAGTATTTTTTACAGCAACATCAACCTTTAGTTAAATTACTAGTACTTTTTTTGACAATAAACATGTAGTTAATTCTATCTCAATTAGAGATAGTTTTTGAAATAGACTCAATTACAGATGGAAAAGGACAAATTTACCCCTGGCTGAAAACAACGCACGCACGCCGCCCCGCTTTCCTTGGCCCGCTCGACTGCTCCTCCGCCGACGGAGCTCCGCC
>NC_041382.1:703338887-703360431 GCF_002162155.2 Triticum dicoccoides | reverse complement strand
CACAGCTCGATCCCATCCCTCTCTACCATCTCCGCGCGGCCCCGTCCCGCCCTGCCTTCTCCTGCCGCGGCGCCGTCCTTGGAAGCGATGGCGGCGGCGGCAGGAGTCGCCGGGGAGTCGTCGGGGACGAAGACGAAGAAGCTTAAGATTGCTGTCATCCACCCCGACCTTGGAATCGGTACGGACCCCTCACCCTCCTCCTCTCACCACACCCGATCGCTAGATGCAGTTCGTCTGAATCTGACGCCATGGAGTTGGGAGGATCGAGTAGATCACGTGACTTCTTAAACTCCCCCAGCTAGAAGCTTGAGTCCCTGATCTGGTAGTGTCCCTAGATTCTTCAAGGAGGACGCCATCACTGAGCTTCTCCGCACGTCTAGGAGATCCCCAATTCTGTACCAGATTCGAGTAGACTGGTGGTCATTCAGGTGTGGTATAAGAGTATGCGAAGTGATGTTTCCTTTTCATACGAATTGGTGTTTCTAGTGATAGCTTATAATTAGCTTACTCGAAGAAACTAGGAGCAATTACATGACTTCAGCGTGGGATTGCACTTCAGCAATATGACACTTTCAGTTACAAAGTGTGTACAGAAGCATTGTAGCAGGCGTGATATAGCATATGCACAATGTATGATAACACCTGTAATAGGATTTAAAGAACGCTTTTGATGTAGGTGGTGCTGAGAGATTGATAGTTGATGCGGCATGTCAGCTTGCTGCCCATGGGCACGATGTTCACGTTTTCACATCACACCATGACAGAAATCGGTGCTTTGAGGAAACAGTCTCTGGTAAATCTCTGAACTATATCTATGTTATTTCGCTGAAAGTCTGATAGACCTGCTTCTCAAATTTATCCATGTCTGAGTTGCATTACATCTTTTTTTTGCATTGATGTTTTGTAAGTATTTGTGGCAGACTTGATCTGGAGTAGATGTTCTACTCTATTTCCATCAGTTCCTGCAAAATGTTCCATGCATAGTACTCCCTCTGTAAAGAAATATAAACGCTCTTATATTTATTTACGGAGGGAGTGTTTTTGTAATATTCCACATGTATAGTATTGGGTAATATTTATGGCAAGCAATGCTTATGATGCGTGTATACAAGTTTTATTGGACTTCTCTGTCTCTTTTCCAGGTACATTCCCAGTTACAGTATATGGAGATTTCCTGCCTCGTCATGTGTTTTACCGCTTTCATGCTGTCTGTGCTTATCTTCGCTGCATTTTTGTTGCACTCTGCGTGCTACTTTGGTGGCCCTCCTTTGATATCATATTGGTAGACCAGGTTTCTGTTGTGATTCCACTTCTTAAACTAAAGGCATCATCAAAGGTACTTATATCTTATTTGAAGTAATTTAGTGTGCTCTAATTGCAGCTATGTGCTGAGATACTTTTTTGTTGCATTTTCAGACAATTTTTTATTGCCATTTTCCTGATCTGTTGCTTGCACAACATACAACAATTCTTCGGAGGTTATATCGCAAGCCAATTGACATGATTGAGGAAGCCACGACTGGTATTGTCCTGGGCATCCGGAACTGTATCTATACTTATGTTTTGACTTTCCTTTGATTATATGTTGAGAGATCTACTGGCATCCTAATTGTAGCGGTTATTCTTTTTTGCATATATATTAGGTATGGCAGATTTGATTCTAGTCAACAGTAAGTTCACCGCGGCAACTTTTGCCAGGACCTTTTGTGGTCTTCATGCTAGAGGAGTCGAGCCTGGTGTCCTATACCCAGCGGTCTCAGTTGAGCAGTTTCATGAACCTCATGATTATAAGTAACTTCATGCTTGTATATCTCTTTGTGACTCATTTAGGTTCTATTCGTTCAGATTTTAGTATACAATAGCTGTCTCTCTTGTATTTTGTCCTCGTTTGGTGTAGCGAAGCTGAACTGTCATCTTTCTGTCAGGTTGAATTTCCTCTCAATTAACCGGTTTGAGAGAAAAAAGAATCTTGGTCTAGCCATTTCAGCATTTGCTTTGCTCCGGTCAGTTGTTTCTAAGCAACCTGGTGATGCTCTGCGGGAAGCAAGCTTAACAGTGGCAGGTGATGTTTGTTTATGTGTTATTTCCCCCCTTTATTCACAGGTTTAACGGTACTACATCTTGAGTTATTAAACAGTATTAAACTATTAACCACTGGCCACTGTTTTCTTACGTTTTTTATGCTGAAGGTGGGTACGATAAGCGCCTCAAAGAAAACGTTGAATACCTTGAGGAGCTCAAAAGATTGGCAGCGACTGAGGGTGTTTCTGAACATGTTAAATTCGTGACATCTTGTTCTTCATCTGAAAGAAACGAGCTTCTCTCCAACTGCCTTTGTGTGTTGTACACTCCAAAGGTAAATAATGCATACCACCATTTGCGCAAGACTTTTACCAATCTAAGCAGATTATTCTAATTCAGCCTACATGTCTGACACTACTATGTCCAGGACGAGCATTTTGGCATTGTTCCTCTTGAAGCCATGGCAGCATACAAGCCTGTAATCGCATGCAACAGCGGTGGTCCAGTGGAAACAGTAGTGAACGAGGCGACAGGGTTTCTGTGTGATACCTCCCCCATCGAATTCTCAAAAGCCATGCTGAAGTTTGTGAGCGATCACGATCTAGTGGTCCGGATGGGCAAACAAGCACGCGACCGCGTGGTGCAGGAATTCTCGACCAAGACGTTCGGCGACCTCCTGAACAGCTATGTCCTCAATGTCTACCACCAGAGGATGGAGTGATCCGAGTCCGGTGTCGGCAGCGCCAAATGGAAGCCTTTTGAGTAGCACATTAACATCATCCCTTTTTTTATCCCTGTGACTTGTGAGTTCTGACTTTGATGTACCACACATTTGGAAGCAAGTTAGCATGGTCTTGCATGGTGATGGCGACCTTGCATTATTGGCCTGTGGATGAACTGATTTCTCTGTCGATCTGTGTATTCTCTCGGATATTCATGCGGACGAGCTCATAAATAAGGGTTTGACCGGTCAAATCCGAACAGTCGGCATCAGTTCTCACTTGCAAGCGGCACTGTGTGAAGAACGATGTTTGAATGGAATCTTGTTGGTCATGGTAGCTCTGCGAATTATTTCCTGATGGCACCCTTTTGTTAATTCGGTGAACGATTGCGCATCATCCAACTACCATGTTTCTCCACGGTCTGCTGCCATACGTTTTGGGAAATGTTCGCCTGAATGGCAAGCAAGCAATCTGTTACTAGATGTCAAAATGGTGTGTGCAAACTGACGCAGTGCCAAAATGCTGTGCGCTGAGCCAAGAGTTAAAATATGGCGGGTGTCTTCTCGAGGAGAAACTCTCGAGTGTGAACAATCAAAGTAAAACCAGTCTATCTGCAGTTGTCAACGCGGTTCTGTCAGCGGCAAAACGTTGCTTCCGCTCAGAGGGAACTGGGTCTGCAGGGTCAAAAACTGTGGGGAAAAACGGAAGTCTACGGCTCGGAAGTATATGTAAATCCTGGTAATATCCATGTGTATCATGGATATTACTCACCTGTGAGGCCATCCCCAATGTCTGAGTCTGACGGTATTAATATAGTACAGTAAGGCCTCCTTTGGCTTGGCTTAGAGGAATTTCATAAGAATTTTAGAGGATAGGATTTTTATAGGATTTTTTTCTTTAGAGCCCTTTGGTTCATAAGAATGGATTCCTATTCCTACATAGGATTGGTTCCTATCCTTCATATTTCATAGAAAAATAAAAAAGAGCCTAGACTCAATGAAAAAAATTCTTTTGGTGTCAACCAAATGACATCTTGTTTCCTATTCCTACTCATAGGATTTGAGATACATGTCATCTCATTTCCTACAAGATTCTTATTCCTTTGGTGTCAACCAAATGACATCTTGTTTCCTATTCCTACTCATAGGATTTGAGATACATGTCATCTCATTTCCTACAAGATTCCTATTCCTATGAGGGCATCTCCAGCCGCGCCCCTAGGAAGGCCTCCACAGGCGTTTTTTTGCGCCGGCGCCGAAAAATCGGCCCAGTCGCGCCCCCAGGAGCCCGATTTTCGCTGGCTTGGGCCAAAAACAGCGCCGGCGGACCCAGGCCGAACCCGACGCGCTGTGGGGCGCCCGGAGGCGCCGGGGCGAACTGTTTTGGCGCGAAACAGCCGCGGGCCCGCCGCGTCAGCGACTCTACCCTCTTCTCGCCCCTTCGTCGTCCTCATCGCCTCGTTTCCCGTGGCGAATCAATGCCAAAGCTGTCGCGCTGCCGGGCCGGTCAACCTGCGCCATGCCTCACGGGCGGCGCAGTGAAGACTAGATGACGCGCGTCCCTCGCCCTCCCTCGCCCGCCACGCGTACTCACGGCGGCTCGCGCACGGGCGGCGCCTCGGGCTATATAAGACGCGCCCCAGCGCACTCGGCGACACTCGCCGTCGTCGTTCCTCCCTCTCCTCTCTCTCGCCGTCTCCAGTTCATCACACCCATGGTCGAGCGCTTCCCAGGCGACGGCGCGGCGGCGAACGGCTTCGGCCGCCGCCATCTTCACGAGAACGAGGCTCGCCTCCTTTTCGAGGCCGAGTACCCGGTCCCGCCGGACATGCGGGTGCCCGGGGCGTGGAGGATCAGCGTCGGCGGCGTGCCGGTGCCCCCGATACCCACCGGCGCGGCGCGGGGTGCGGAGATCGCACGCATCCGCTCGTCTCTACCGCGTGCGGCGAGGGAGGGGCCACGGTACGTCCCCGACAGCCCGCTCTGGGAGCCTTATTTTCGCCGCCGTCACGCCGAGCAGCTCGAGGCCACCAACGGCGTCGAGCCCTCCGGCAGGCTCAACGCCGTCGGCCGGCGTCGGTGGTGGGGCGTGCCCGGGCGCACGTTGGAGGCCGTCCTCGAGTACATCGAGGGCGGCAACACGCCGCGCCTCGAGTATCCCGCTCCCCCGTCCTTCCCACGCCGCCGGGGAAGCTCCTGGACCCCGAGGCGCATGGAGACTGGGGGGTCCTCCTCCTCGTCCGGCGGCTCCCCGTGCCTCCACCTCCGCCCCGTCAAGCCGGAGCCCCAGGGCACGCCTGTCAGTGCGTGCACCCGCAGCTCCGGCGTCCGCATCGGCGACAACGCCTCCCCCACCGGCCGCTTCGTCCTCGTCGAGCCCAAGCCGGAGCCCAAGCCGGAGCCCGGCCTCCCCGTGGAGTACGAGGAGATAGCCCGGCGTGGCTTCTCCTACGAGGACGCCCTGCGGTGGGCGCGGGACGATTACCTCCGCGACGAGATGGTCCGGCAGCGCCGGGCCCTGGAGGAGATCGCCGCCCGCAAGCGTGGGCGCGAGGACGAGCACGGTGTCGTGGGCCTCGACAGCGACGACGACGCCCCCAGACCGTCCAACCCGCCGCGCCAACCGGGGGAGGGATGTAGCAGGGACGGCGGAGGCGTCGACAGGGACGACGACGACGACGGCGGTGACTACATGCGGTTCTACAGCCTCCTCGGCATGTAGAACCGCGTGGGCGGGCGGCGAGGAAGACGGCGGGGTAGCCCGCGGTAATTTTTCCTTTTTTGTAAAATATGTTTAAATTTGAACGAACTCGAACATGTTTGCGTTGTGTTTGCGCCGAATTTAAACATTTTAGAAACCCATAGGGGGCGCGACTGGGGGGCATCACGCCCCCAGTGCGCGTTTTAGCGCCGGTGCGCCTCTAGGGGGTGATTTTTTGCTCCTCCTGAGGACCAACAGCTGGAGATGCTCTGATAATCCTATCCTATGAACCAAAAGAGACCTAAGTTTTAATCCCCTAGCCCTAGGCCGGTGACGGTGGTGACGAGGACGCGTTCATTTGTTTTCCATATCGGATTCGTCAACGGATTTCTTGATGATCAGGAGGCAGCTGTACGTGCTGATTGCAGCATTTCTTCAGAAAAACAGGGGAAACGCGGGGCGGTCAAACCGATCGGGAGGCGCCCGTTGGTTGGAGACGATACGCCCGAAGGATAGCATAGCATGTGGGGGCGGCCTGGCAGACGCTCGAAGTCGTCGGGCGGGCGACGGCGAGAAACAGCGGGCCGGCGGTTGGACATCACGGCGTGCTGCACGTCGGATCGGCAAGTGGCTGTTAATTAGAACTGTCACGGGCGATTATTCATGTGCAAGTTGGATTAGAGCTATTTTTCGACACGGATTTGGTGCGAGTTTTGGTTTGTGCCTAGGAAAATTGCAGCAGATTTTGCTAAGTGGTGATGCACTAATCTAATGGACAGCTTCAGGCCAACCGATTTTGTGCTTGCGTTTGCAGGATAAATAAACATAGTAAAGCAGCCAAGCGACCCTTTGCATCCATCCATGACCTATGCTCCCAATACATTATGCATTTCGTACAAGAAATTGTGACGGTTAAAAGCAATTGTTCTGCTTTGCAAATTGAGGTAGGCCGATGACGAGCCACATGGTAATGGACTGCACAACCGATAGATTACCTGTGATGAAACGGATCTTCGTGACTCATGCGTCGATCAGCCAGCGTTTTGGTTGAGACTGCACTCGTTGCTCGGCGTCTTCTTCTGCTTGCAGTGGTTCTGATTTCAGGAGTGGGCAGGCAGACAGTGATGATCGGGAAAGATACCGCAATCACATCATACTCCCACCTAAACCGCGAAAAAAAAGGCAAGAGAGTTCACGAAATTGGCCTGTAGTATCTTGGCGTCCATAATGCTTTATCCTCGGCGCACATGTGGAATTGCTTGGGTGGGATTTAGCATCAGCGAGTGTGGATAAACTTTCACCGTAGGTTACAACTGAACCCATTTTTTTTGGAAAAAACTGACCCCTTACTATACTATTTTTTTTGCGAGGGTAAAGAGTTTTATTCCATAAGAATTTAACTTGTGCATTAAGATATATTTTTCAATGAACTTGGATGCATTTTCATGCATGTACAGTTAACTTGGGCATTACGAAATTTGAATTTTTCAAGAAATGCGCATTATATTATAGAAGGTATGCAGTGTACCGCTAGCCATTAAGGAATTCGTCTTTAGAGGAGGAGTTGAGGATCCGGCCGGGAAATTTGAATAGGAAAATGCCCGGTCATAGTCAAAGGAAACGCCCAACCGCTCTCCCGACTGAACTTAACAATGAACGGAGCAAACATAAGAAGAAACGGAGCTGGATCAGGAATAATTTAACACTACAAAACCCTGCTGTCATCACCGGCCTACCTCCTCATCTTAACAACTCCAACCTGCATCTCAAGATTTTCAACCCTAGAAAATAAAAATCAATGCCCTTCGAAAAGATAAAGATAAGTAGCAGTAGTATTAGCAGCAGAGAAGAAGTAAACATTTCATCTTCCTCTTGTTTGTGGCAGCTTGGTAAGCGGCATCGATCACAATTCACGCCAAGTCGTTGGTAAATTTCCGCTCTAACCGACGAGCTGTTGGGTTGCTTGAGTCGACGCCCATGGAATCCATGCATGTGGCTAAAAGTCCCGTCAAAACGCCGAAGGGTTACCGCTGGGCGTGAGACGGAGTCTCCGGCTGAAGATCGTGGCAGCAACCCATATCGTCGCGCCACCTTTATCTTTATTTTTTAGTTTTATAAGTATATACAAACATATTTGCCAACCTTGCACTCAATACATTCTGGCCCTCTGACTATTGACTCCGGGGTATTATTATACGCGCATACGATCCGCAGAAATCAAACCGATAAGGTGCGAATACCGCGAGCTGCTCGGTTTATCCTGTTTCTCTATAGGGTTTCGCATGGATTTTTTAATTTAAATATAAGTTTGTGACGACGCTGTGTATAATTTATGATATACAGTTTGATTGAGGAGAGTGGATGCCTCATTCAGATTTCAGAACTACTGCTGCACATGAATTAGTTCTACGGGCTACCTACGGGCTAGCTTGCATGACTTCAGCATTACGCACGCGCAGGTTGCAGTTGCAGATAGTATAAAACCAACATCCCTATTGGTTCCCAGACAAACTGCATTTCATTTCAGGACAAGGAATTCAGGCCGCTTGATTGGCTGCTCGCCACTGCGTGATTTGGCGCGTCGATCGATCGAAGATCCATTCTAGGAGGCGATGGCCACGGAGGAGTCGCCGCAGCTGTTCCTGTGCCCGATCTCCATGGAGCTGATGGAGGACCCCGTCACGGTGTCCACCGGCGTCACCTACGACCGCCGGAGCATCGAGCGGTGGTTCTTCAAGTACGGCAAGACCACGTGCCCGGCCACCATGCAGCGCGTCGCCTCGTTCGACCTCACGCCCAACCACACCCTCAAGCGCGTCATCGCCTCCTGGCAGGACCGCGCCTCCACCTCCTCCTCCTCTAGCCCCGCGGACGCGCTCAAGCCGATGCCGCGGGAGCGGCTGCCGTCAGTGCTCGCCGGCATTGAGGGCACGCCGTTCAAGGTCACGGCGCTCAAGGGCCTCAGGCTCTGCATGGCCGCGGACCAGGCGGCGCGGGAGGATTTCGTGGCCTGTGACGGCATCCAGGTGCTCGGCCGCGTCATGGCGCAGGCGCTGGCGGAGAGCGGCGCCGGCGGGGACTTCTCGGCCTTCCGGACGTGCGAGGAGGCCGCCGCCGTCCTCGCCACGCTCCCGCTGTCAGACGAGGAGTCGGTGGACCTGGTGCTGAGGCCCGAGTGCATGAGGCCCATGGTCGCGCTCGTCCAGCGCGGCAGCGCCGAGGCGAGGCTGCACGCCATGTCCATCCTCGCCAAGGTCTCCGAGGCCAGCGGCGCCCGCAACTGGACCGAGGACGTCGACGTCGACGACATGGTCAAGTCCCTACTCGACCTGCTCTCCGACGGGGCCTCCTCCAAGCTCAGCTCCCGCGCGCTCGACGTGCTCATCGACGTCACGGCGCGCTCGCGCTCGAGGGGCGGCGCACGGCGCGGCAAGGGCGTGGTGGAGGTGGGGGCCGTGCGGGTGCTCGTGGAGCTCCTCCCGGAGGCCGACCGGCACGTCGCCGAGCGGGCGCTCCTGCTCCTGAAGCGGCTGTGCAAGTGCCCCGAGGGCCGGCTCGCGTTCGCGGAGCACGGTCTCGCCGTGGCGGCCGTGGTGCGGACGACGCTGCGGGTGTCCGGCCTGGCCACGAGGCTGGCGGTCAACGTGCTGTGGCTGGTGTCGTGCGCGGCGCGGCCCACGGAGAGGGTGCTGGACGACATGGTGGCGAGCGGCGGCGTGGCGAAGCTGCTAGCGCTGCTGCAGGCGGACAGCTCGCCGTCGACCAAGGAGAAGGTGGCGAGGATGCTCAGGGTGCACGGCGCGTTCTGGAGGCAGTACCCTTGCATCCCCGCCGACCTCAAGGACTACCTCAAATTTCTCAAGTGATCTATCAGTCGATCGGCAAGTGTACAGAGAGGCGGGAGGATGAAATGTTGTTTGATAGGGAAGATTGAAATCCGATCCATGCGTTGAGCATGAGCATGCGTGTACAGATTAAACGTGCGCTCAAATTGATTTGATAGTGGTTTTTTGATCCATCCAGGTTTCAATCACTCATCAAATCCAGTTTGGCGGCATACCCATGATTTTGTATATATGGTTGTATGTATCAAATGGTTATTCAAAGTGAGTAATGACTTTGTTTGCTCAAGGCAAAGAGACTGCAGCTCACATAGACATGGTTCTGTTCCCCCATACTATCTTTGTTAGGGTGATATATACTCCCTCCGTTCCGAATTACTTGTCTTGAATTTGTCTAGATACGGATGTATCTAGACTCATTTTAGTGCTAGATACCTCCGTATTTAGACAAATTTAAGACAAGTAATTCGGAATGGAGGGAGTACTTGGGTGCACTCTCCTCTTTCGGTAAAATCGGTGAAACTGTACACGATGGAAGTCCAAAAAAATAGTACATATCTAGAAAAATTCCACAGCATTTTACACAAGATCAGTGGCAGACCCAGGAATTAAAGTTAGCTGGGGGCGAACATTTAATGTCTACTTTTTTGGTACAAATGCCACTCTATTCAACCAAAACTCATAGCATTCAACAACAAAAGAATAAAAAAAGCTCTTAAAAACTAATAAACTGCTAACGTGGACTATTATCGCTTGAAATGTTCACTTAGGGCATCTCCAACACTGACCCGCAAATTCCTCGAGTATGTCCGTTTTTGTGTTCAGACGTGGTCCGCGGATATGATATGGAAGGGAGCCATCCAACACTAATTATAAAGTATCCGGCTGGGAGGAGAAAAAATAGATGAGGACCATGCATGTGGTGAGATAGAGCAGTGCTACGCAGCTGACGTGTTTCCGCCCGATGCGTCCACGACAGTAACTAATCACCGTTAGATGAAATCCATCCATAAATAAGGAACGTGAGATCCTAGAATCGTCCACATGACGTCCATAAAACATCGTGTGTGAAGCTATTCTGGGTGGGATATTGTGGTGTGTCCGGTTGAGCGGAGACAGAGAAGAGGTGACCATGCATGTGCGGAGAGAGAGAAGAGAGTAGGACCACGCGAAGGCTTTTGGTTGATTGAAAGATGTCCGGAGGTATAGCTCCTCATGTTTGTCTCCACTTTGCCGAAAAATGAATGTCCGAATCACTTTACGGATCGATGCAAGACCGCGTTGGATTGTAAAAGTGAACAAAAGTGTGTGACCAGACATATACCAGAGTTTTGCAGGTCTCCCTTGGAGATGCCCTTAAGCCACAATATGATCCCATAATTCTAATTTTGGAACCAGACCTACAAAATTATGAATGTGATGAGAGTTGTATATATTTATTCTTTTTGAGTAATATGAGAGTTGTATATATGGTCATAGATCGTGAGGGGGACGCTCAATGCGGTTTGTAGATCGATTGGGGATCTTTTTCTGTTTGACAAGGAAAGGAAAGGAGAGATCGATTGGGCTAAGATGTCGTCTGTTTGGGCCTGTAGGCTGTAGTAGCCCAGTCCAGTCTACCGAACCAGCCCAAGTCTCTTTCTCCCTCACGTACCCCTTCGATCGCTATGCACCATCAGCTCTTCTTATGCTTTAGTTTTGAATGAAATTAGAGACAGAGTTTCTGATTTTGTTAGTATTACTTTTTGTTTTAAAAACAGGGAGGCAAACTTTGAAGCACATGCCTTGGCAAAGGCAGCTTCGTCTCTCCCTGTAGGGCGCCACTTGTGGCTAGGGAACCCTCCGGACATCATTTGTATTCCTGGTGTGATTGTTGAATAAATCCCTAGTTCACGTAAAAAAACCCTTCGATCACTAAAAAAGAAACAGAGAAGAGCGCCATTGCTTTCTGAATTCAACTGAGAACAGAGCTGCCGCAGCCCGCAGATCGGCAGATGTGTAGGTGGGGGCGATTCTCCGCCACCGGCGACCCGGGGCGGCCGCCCCAGCTCGCCCCAATGGTGGGTCCGCCACTGACAAGATGCATTTATCATGTCAGAAAAATTCATGCATGTATTAGATTTTGTTGGGGAACGTAGCAGAAATTCAAAATTTTCTACGCATCACCAAGATCAATCTATGGAGTCATCTAGCAATGAGGGAGGAGTGGATCTACATACGCTTGTAGATCGCGCACGGAAGCGTTCAAGAGAACGGGGTTGATGGAGTCGTACTCGTCGTGGTCCAAATCACCGATGATCCTAGCGCCGAACGGACGGCACCTCCGCGTTCAACACACGTACGGAGCAGCGACGTCTCCTCCTTCTTGATCCAGCAAGGGGGAAGGAGAGGTTGATGGAGATCCAGCAGCACGACGGCATGGTGGAAGTAGCGGGATTCCAACAGGGCTTCGCCAAGCGCTGCGGGAGGAGGGAGATGTGTCATGGGAGGGAGAGGGAGGCGCCAGGGCTTAGGTTAGGCTGCCCTCCCTTCCCCCCAGTATATATAGGGCCAAGGGAGAGGGGGGGCAGCCTTGGCCCTTCCTCCAAGGAAGGATGCGGCCAGGGAGGAGTCCATCCTCCCCAAGGCACCTAGGAGGTGCCTTCTCCCTTTAGGACTCTTCCTTTTCCTTATCTCTTGGCGCATGGGCCTTTTGGGGCTGGTGCCCTTGGCCCATATAGGCCAAGGCGCACACCCCTACAGCCCATGTGCCCCCCGGGGCAGGTGGACCCCCTTGGTGGACCCCTGGACCCCTTTCGGCACTCCCGGTACAATACCGATAATGCGCGAAACTTTTCTGGCGACCAAAACAAGACTTCCCATATATAAATCTTTACCTCCGGACCATTCCGGAACTCCTCTTGATGTCCGGGATCTCATCCGGGACTCCGAACAACTTTCGGGTTACCGCATACTAATATCTCTATAACCCTAGCGTCACCGAACCTTAAGTGTGTAGACCCTACGGGTTCGGGAACCATGCAGACATGCCGGGACATCCTCCGGTCAATAACCAACAGCGGGATCTGGATACCCATGTTGGCTCCCACATGTTCCACGATGATCTCATCAGATGAACCACGATGTCAAGGACTTAATCAATCCCGTATACAATTCCCTTTGTCTATCGGTATGATACTTGCCCGAGATTCGATTGTCAGTATCCCGATACCTTGTTCAATCTCGTTACCGGCAAGTCTCTTTACTCGTTCCGTAACACATCATCCCGTGATCAACTCCTTGATCACATTGTGCACATTATGATGATGTCCTACCGAGTGGGCCCAGAGATACCTCTCCGTTTACACGGAGTGACAAATCCCAGTCTCGATTCGTGCCAACCTAACAGACACTTTCGGAGATACCTGTAATGTACCTTTATAGCCACCCAGTTACGTTGTGACGTTTGGCACACCCAAAGTATTCCTACGGTATCCGGGAGTTGCACAATCTCATGGTCTAAGGAAATGATACTTGACATTAGAAAAGCTTTAGCATACGAACTACATGATCTTGTGCTAGGCTTAGGATTGGGTCTTGTCCATCACATCATTCTCCTAATGATGTGATCCCGTTATCAACGACATCCAATGTCCATGATCAGGAAATCGTAACCATCTATTGATCAACGAGCTAGTCAACTAGAGGCTTACTAGGGACATGGTGTTGTCTATGTATCCACACATGTATCTGAGTATCCTATCAATACAATTCTAGCATGGATAATAAACGATTATCATGAACAAGGAAATATAATAATAACTAATTTATTATTGCCTCTAGGGCATATTTCCAACAGTCTCCCACTTGCACTAGAGTCAATAATCCAGTTCACATCGATATGTGATTAACACTCAAGGTCACATCCCCATGTGACTAACACCCAAAGAGTTTACTAGAGTCAATAATCTAGTTCACATTACCATGTGATTAACACTCAATGAGTTCTGGGTTTGATCATGTTATGCTTGTGAGAGATGTTATAGTCAACGGGTCTGAATCTTTCAGATCCGTGTGTGCTTTACAAATCTCTTTGTCATCTCCTAGATGCAGCTACCACGTTCTATTTGGAGCTATTCCAAATAATTGTTCTACTATACGAATCCAGTTTACTACTCAGAATAATCTGGATTAGTGTCAAAGTTTGCATCGGCGTAACCCTTTACGACGAACTCTTTTACCACCTCCATAATTGAGAAAATTCCTTAGTCCACAAGTTACTAAGGATAACTTTGACCGCTGTCCTGTGATCCATTCTTAGATCACTCTTGTACCCGTTGACTAACTCATGGCAAGGCACATTTCAGGTGCGGTACACAGCATAGCATACTGTAGAGCCTATGTCTTAAGCATAGGGGACGACCTTCGTCCTTTCTCTCTATTCTGCCGTGGTCGAGCTTTAAGTCTTAACTTCATACCTTACAACTCAGGCAAGAACTCCTTCTTTGACTGATCCATCTTGAACACCTTCAAGATCATGTCAAGGTATGTGCTCATTTGAAAGTACCATTAAGCATTTTGATCTATCCTTATAGATCTTGATGCTCAATGTTCAAGTAGCTTGATCCAGGCTTTCCATTGAAAAATACTTTCCAAATAACCCTATATGCTTTCCAGAAATTCTACGTCATTTCTGATCAACAATATGTCAACATATATTTATCAGAAATTCTATAGTGCTCCCACTCACTTCTTTGGAAATACAAGTTTCTCATAAACTTTGTATACACCCAAAATCTTTGATCATCTCATCAAAGCATACATTCCAACTCCGAGATGCTTACTCCAGTCCTTAGAAGGATTGCTGGAGCTTTGCATACTTGTTAGCATCTTTCAGGATTGTTAAAACCTTTTGGTTGTATCACATACAACCTTTCCTCAAGAAAATCGTGAGGAAACAATGGTTTTTGACATCCTATCTGCAAGATTTCATAAATAATGCATTGACTACTAATATAACTCCAACAGACTCTTAGCATCGCTACGAGTGAGAAAGTCTCATCGTAGTCAACTCCTTGAAGTTGCCGGTAAACATCTTAACGACAAGTCGAGCTTTCTTAATGGTGACACTTACCATCATTGTCTGTCTTCCTTTTAAAATCCATCTGTACTCAACAGCCTTACGACCATCGAGCTGTTCTGCCAAAGTCTACACTTTGTTTTCATACATGGATCCTCTCTCGGATTTTATGGCCTCGAGCCATTTATCGGAATCCGGGCCCACCATCGCTTCTCCATAGCTCGTAGGTTCATTGTTGTCTAGCAACATGACTTCCAAGACAGGATTACGTACCACTCTGAAGTAGTACGCATCCTTGTCATCCCACGAGGTTTGGTAGTGACTTGATCTGAAGTTTCATGATCACTATCATAAGCTTCCACTTCAATTGGTGTAGGTGCCACAGGAACAACTCCCTGTGCCCTGCCACACACTAGTTGAAGAGACGGTTCAATAACCTCATCAAGTCTCCACCATCCTCCCACTCAATTCTTTCGAGAGAAACTTTTCCTCGAGAAAGGACCCGATTCTAGAAACAACCCCTTATTGCTTTCGGATCTGAGACAGGAGGTATACCCAACTGTTTTGGGTGTCCTATGAAGATGCATTTATCCGCTTTGGGTTCGAGCTTATCAGCCTGAAACCTTTTCACATAAGCGTCGGAGCCCCAAACTTTTAAGAAATGACAGCTTAGGTTTCCTTAAACCATAGTTCATACGATGTCATCTCATCGGAATTACGTGGTGCCCTATTTAAAGTGAATGTGGTTGTCTCTAATGCCTAACCCATAAACTATTGTGGTATTTCGATAAGAGTCATCATGGTATGCATCATATCCAATAGGGTGCAGTTATGATGTTCGGACACACCATCACACTATGGTGTTCCAGGCTGTATCAGTTGTGAAACAATTTCCACAATGTCTTAATTCTGTGCCAAACTCGTAATTCAGATATTCATCTCTATGATCATATCATAGATATTTTATCCTCTTGTCACGGTGATCTTTCAACTTCACCCTGAAATTACTTGAACCTTTCCATAATTGAGACTCGTGATTCATCAAGTAAATATACTCAACATCTACTCAAATCATCTGTGAAGTAAGAACATAACGATATCCACTACATGCCTCAGCAGTCATTGGACTGCACACATCAAAATGTATTACTTCCAACAAGTTGCTTTCTAGTTCCATTTTACTGAAACCAAGGCTTTCAGTCATCTTGCCCATGTGGTATGATTTGCATGTCTCAAGTGATTCAAAAATCAAGTGAGTCCAAACGGTCCATTTGCATGGAGTTTCTTCATGCATATACACCAATAGACATGGTTCGCATGTCTCAAACTTTTCAAAAACGAGTGAGTCCAAAGATCCATCAACATGGAGCTTCTTCATGCGTTTTATACCGATATGACTTAAGTGGCAGTGCCACAAGTAGGTGGTACTATCATTACTATCTTATATCTTTTGGCATGAACATGTGTATCACTACGATCGAGATTCAATAAACCATTCATTTTAGGTGTAAGACCATTGAAGGTATTATTCAAATAAACAGAGTAACCATTATTCTCCTTAAATGAATAACCGTATTGCGATAGACGTAATCCAATCATGTCTATGCTCAACGCGAACTCCAAATAACAATTATTTAGGTTTTAATACCAATCTCGATGGTAGAGGAAGCGTACGATATTTGATCAACCTTGGAAATACTTCCAACACATATCGTCATCTCACCTTTTAGCTGGTCTCCGTTTATTCCGTAGCCTTTTGTTTTGAGTTACTAACACTTAGCAACCGAACCGGTATCTAATACCCTGGTGCTACTAGGAGTACTAGTAAAGTACACATTAACACACTGTACATCCAATATACTTCTATCGACCTTGCCAGCCTTCTCATCTACCAAGTATCTAGGGTAATTCTGCTCCAGTGGTTGTTCCCCTTATTACAGAAGCACTTAGTCTCGGGTTTAGGCTCAACCTTGGGTTTCTTCACTAGAGCAGCAGCTGATTTGCCGTTTCATGAAGTTTCCCTTCTTGCCCTTGCCCTTTTTGAAACTAGTGGTTTCACCAACCATCAACAATTGATGTTCCTTCTTGATTTCTACTTTTGTGGTGTCAAACATCACGAATATCTCAAGGATCATCATATATGTCCCTGATATATTATAGTTCATCACGAAGCTCTAGCAGCTTGGTGGTAATGACTTCGGAGAACTATCACTATTTCATCTGGAAGATCAACTCCCACTTGATTCAAGCGATTGTTGTACTCAGACAATCTGAGCACAAGCTCAACAATTGAGCTTTTCTCCCTTAGTTTGCAGGCTAAGAGAATCGTCGGAGGTCTTATACCTCTTGATGTGGGCACGAGTCTGAAATCCCAATTTCAGCCCTCGAAACATCTCATATGTTTCGTGATGTTTTAAAATGTCTTCGGTGCCTCAACTCTAAACCGTTTAACTAAACTATCACGTAGTTATCAAAATGTGTATGTCAGATGTTCGCAACATCCATAGACGACGTTCGAGGTTCAGCACACTGAGCGGTGCATTAAGGACATAAGCCTTTTACTGTCTGCATAATTGCTACTATCAACTTTCAACTAATTTTTTCTCTAGGAACATATCTAAACAGTAGAACTAAAGCGCGAGCTACGACATAATTTGCAAAAACCTTTTGACTATGTTCAGGATAATTAAGTTCATTAACTCCCACTCAGATAGACATCCCTCTAGTCATCTAAGTGATTACATGATCCGAGTCAACTAGGCCGTGTCCGATCATCACGTGAGACGGACTAGTCAACATCGGTGAACATCTTCATGTTGATCGTATCTACCATACGACTCATGCTCGACCTTTCGGTCTCTTGTGTTCCGAGGCCATGTCTGTACATGCTAGGCTCGTCAAGTCAACCTAAGTGTTTTGCATGTGTTCCGAGGCCATGTCTGTACATGCTAGGCTCGTCAACACCCGTTCTATTCGAACGTAAGAATCTATCACACCCGATCATCACGTGGTGCTTCGAAACGATGAACTTTCGCAACGGTGCACAGTTAGGGGGAACACTTTCTTGAAATTTTAATGAGGAATCATCTTATTTACTACCGTCGTTCTAAGCAAATAAGATGCAAAAACATGATAAACATCACATGCAATCAAATAGTGACATGATATGGCCAATATCATATTGCTCCTTTTGATCTCCATCTTTGGGGCTCCATGATCATCATCGTCACCGGCATGACACCATGATCTTCATCATCATGATCTCCATCATCGTGTCTTCATGAAGTTGTCTCGCCAACTATTACTTCTACTTGTACAGCTAACGGTTAGCAATAAAGTAAAGTAATTACATGACGTTTATGTTGACACGTAGGTCATAAATAAATTAAGACAACTCCTATGGCTCCTGCCGGTTGTCATACTCATCGACATGCAAGTCGTGATTCCTATTACAAGAACATGATCAATCTCATACATCACATATATCATTCATCACATCCTTTTGGCCATATCACATCACATGGCATACCCTGCAAAAACAAGTTAGACGTCCTCTAATTGTTGTTTGCATGTTTTACGTGGCTGCTATGGGTTTCTAGCAAGAACGTTTCTTACTTACGCAAAGACCACAACGTGATATGCCGATTGCTATTTACCCTTCATAAGGACCCTTTTCATTGAATCCGATCCGACTAAAGTGGGAGAGACAGACACCCGCTAGCCACCTTATGCAACTAGTGCATGTCAGTCGGTGGAACTAGTCTCACGTAAGAGTACGTGTAAGGTCGGTCCGGGTCGCTTCATCCCACAATGCCGCCGAGTCAAGATTGGACTAGTAACGGTAAGCATATTGAACAAAATCAATGCCCACAACTACTTTGTGTTCTACTCGTGCATAGAAACTACGCATAGACCTAGCTCATGATGCCACTGTTGGGGAACGTAGCAAAAATTCAAAATTTTCTATGCATCACCAAGATCAATCTATGGGGTCATCTAGCAATGAGGGAGGAGTGGATCTACATACCCTTGTAGATCGCGCGCGGAAGCGTTCAAGAGAACGGGGTTGATGGAGTCGTACTCGTCGTGGTCCAAATCACCGATGATCCTAGCGCCGAACGGACGGCACCTCCGTGTTCAACACACGTACGAAGCAGCAACGTCTCCTCCTTCTTGATCCAGCAAGGGGGAAGGAGAGGTTGATGGAGATCCAGCAGCACGACGGCATGGTGGAAGTAGCGGGATTCCAACAGGGCTTCGCCAAGCGCTGCGGGAGGAGGGAGATGTGTCATGGGAGGGAGAGGGAGGCGCCAGGGCTTAGGTTAGGCTGCCCTCCCTTCCCCCCACTATATATAGGGCCAAGGGAGAGGGGGGGGGGGCGCAGCCTTGGCCCTTCCTCCAAGGAAGGGTGCGGCCAGGGAGGAATCCATCCTCCCCAAGGCACCTAGGAGGTGCCTTCCCCCTTTAGGACTCTTTCTTTTCCTTATCTCTTGGCGCATGGGCCTCTTGGGGCTGGTGCCCTTGGCCCATATAGGCCAAGGCGCACACCCCTACAGCCCATGTGTCCCCCCGGGGCAGGTGGACCCCCTTCGTGGACCCCCGGACCCCTTTCGGCACTCCCGGTACAATACCGATAATGCGCGAAACTTTTCCGGCGACCAAAACAAGACTTCCCATATATAAATCTTTACCTCCGGACCATTCCGGAACTCCTCGTGACGTCCGGGATCTCATCCGGGACTCCGAACAACTTTCGGGTTACCGCATACTAATATCTCTATAACCCTAGCGTCACCGAACCTTAAGTGTGTAGACCCTATGGGTTCGGGAACCATGCAGACATGACCGAGACATCCTCCAGTCAATAACCAACAGCGGGATCTGGATACCCATGTTGGCTCCCACATGTTCCACGATGATCTCATTGGATGAACCACGATGTCAAGGACTTAATCAATCCCGTATACAATTCCCTTTGTCTATCGGTACGATACTTGCCCGAGATTCGATCTCAGTATCCCGATACCTTGTTCAATCTCGTTACCGGCAAGTCTCTTTACTCGTTCCGTAACACATCATCCCGTGATCAACTCATTGATCACATTGTGCACATTATGATGATGTCCTACCGAGTGGGCCCAGAGATACCTCTACGTTTACACGGAGTGATAAATCCCAGTCTCGATTCGTGCCAACCCAACAGACACTTTCGGAGATACCTGTAATGTACCTTTATAGCCACCCAGTTACGTTGTGACGTTTGGCACACCCAAAGTATTCCTACGGTATCCGGGAGTTGCACAATCTCATGGTCTAAGAAAATGATACTTGACATTAGAAAAGCTTTAGCATACGAACTACATGATCTTGTACTAGGCTTAGGATTGAGTCTTGTCCATCACATCATTCTCCTAATGATGTGATCCCGTTATCAACGACATCCAATGTCCATGGTCAGGAAACCGTAACCATCTATTGATCAACGAGCTAGTCAACTAGAGGCTTACTAGGGACATGGTGTTGTCTATGTATCCACACATGTATCTGAGTTTCCTATCAATACAATTCTAGCATGGATAATAAACGATTATCATGAACAAGGAAATATAATAATAACTAATTTATTATTGCCTCTAGGGCATATTTCCAACAGATTTACCACTGTGAAATAATAGATATAAATAGCAATTGAATAGAAGAATGAATAGAAACATAATTTTGGGGACCTTGCTGTTTCGGACCGGCTATGGTAGGGTGATTTTTTAGGTTATGTTTTAGTTCCCCGTCGTTGATGGTGAAGTGATGGTGCCATCGTCGACGTGGAATAAGTCCTCCCTGTCTCGCCTTGCTTTGATGGTGCTTCTTCGCATCGTTGGAAGGCATGTGCTAGGGTGTTGTGTTCGTTAGTTCTCCGTGTTTTTTGGGGGGGGGGGGCTTATGCAAGTTTGTCTTGGTGGTGTTGTTTTGCAGAGCTAATGGTGCGTTGCCGGCATCGGCACGTCTTGGTCCTTTGGTTCCAGTTTTGATTGACGAAGGTTGCTTGGTTTCAGCCTTGTCGAGGAGCATGTGAGAGTTGTGCCCCCTACTCCATTTGGCCATACATGGGCATTATACAGGCCCTCTCTAGTGTTTTCTTCTCCGAGGTGGTGATTTGTTACATAGAAAGCAGTTGCCGACATCTTTTGGTCTAGATCGATGACTTTTTGGTCATGCTTCTACAAGCTTATAGGTTTAAACAAGTTTGCGCTGCTAAGACGTACACCCCGATGCGAAAACGAGCTTTTCTCATTGCGCACCGCCGATAGATGCAGGAGAGAAAACTTCGACACCCCAAAGAATTTGAATGTATTTTGTCAATTTCTGCAAGGGTGTTTCTTAAGGGTATCTGCTACATAATATATGGCCTTTCACCTTTTTGGCCAAAAAATAGAGAATAATACTAACATAATTTGAACCTACTAGCATCCACGGTAGAATTTGTCATTTTATGTTACTGAATGTGTGGGTTAAATCCGAATTCAAATTTGATGAGATGGTAGATATATCCTTTGTAGTGCTGACCACAAAATTTTCAAAAACCTTTGTACGCTAATCTGACACGATTTCACCTGAAGAGGTGAGTTCATACAAGTCATCACCTTTTTTGTTTGTATCAAATTATGGTTTGGTGTTATGGTTCATACGAGTCAATATGCCGCTCCGTTGATATTTTTTTCTTTACGAGAAGGCCATGAACATATGTTAAATCTATCAATACCAGGATTCAAGAAAAAGGAAAGTAAAGATTACAACCAAGCAAATACTCCTCAGTCTTTTTATCGCAATTAACAAGACTTTCAAATTAGGTAAAGATAACAAACATAAGCTTATCGCAAGCTGAAACGCAACCATCAAAGTTGGGCCGGCTAAGACGCAATACGAACATGATTTTCCATGTAGGGAGTTACGTTGAAGAAGAAGATATTCTGCTTAGTAGTGTGTTCCCTCCGACGCTTGTATCTTAGCCCTTCCAACGCAAACACTTTGGTCAACGGGTTAGAAGCCGTCTGCAGCTCGTAACGGTAGAAATTGGGACCACAATGTAGCATGATTGCGCCCCCTGGAAGAAATGACATTGGCTGAACCAGATCTGATATACACAGAGAGTAACGATGCTCCCATCTCGAGTTCACGTTAGTATCATCTTCAACCAATATCCA
>NC_041382.1:703288273-703338639 GCF_002162155.2 Triticum dicoccoides | reverse complement strand
CTTGGTAAAACCTGTCAGGCACAGCTTGCCCTGCTGAATCACGTCCAACAGAAAGGATTCATGGAGTGCACGATCCAATGGCAAGGTATCCGGTAGACGAATGACGCGGAACGTCTCATCTTCCAGGCTGAAGCGGACGCAGCCATTTCGATCATGCTCAAGATGGAACCTGTCGATGACCCAAAACAATCCACCGTTTACGAATTTCCCGGTTATCCACTCGACCACAGGGTAAGGCAAATCAGTCGTGGTTTCCCTCCAAGAAGTACATGCCTCACCATCACCAACAGTGAACACTTCCATCCCCATGCGGTAAACTTCTGTGAGAGGATCTTTGGAGCGGACGAATGCCCGGACTACCTTGTACTTGCCAGTGCGATGGTCCAAACCAAACCCCGTCGGGAGGAACATATGTTTGTACTGTGTTTTGGTACGGTTACTTGCAGGCAACGTCATTGTCTCCCTGGTGGCCGGATTGAAGAGGTAGAGCTTGGTGTTGGTAGGGAAGAGCACCAGACCGTCGCAGTGGGCAATGAGAGCGATTGAGCTGAACTCGCCGGGAAAGTCAGTTGCGTGCATCAGCCTTGTATCGGAGACACCTAGCCCTAGCTGCCACCGGTAGAAGCGGGTTTGGGTTGAGAAGGTGGTTGGCCACTCCTCAGCTTCGATAGTACTGTCCAAGGCGTGGGGAGTGATGAGCCACGATGGTTTCTGGTGCTCAAGGTGACTCCGGATGAACATGGGGTCGGAGATGGTTGCGCACCAGGCCTTGCTGAGAGACTTGAACCGCAGGAGGGACTTCACTGGCAGCCGAAAAAATATCTCGAGAACAAGCTCTTCCATCGACTCGGGGGGACATCTTGCCGCCTTCCTCTCCCTCTTCTTACAAGTCTTCAAGTCCATGGCGTACATGCAGCAAGAAACAGACTAGTGCGATTCTTGATAATAGCTCCGCGTTGTACAGCCTCCAAAACCGTGTCGGAGACTGTCCATAAATAAATATCCTTTTTTTCTTCAGTAATCTCTCTCTTTCTTTTTTTGAGGGAACCTTCAGTAATCTCTTGTTACAACAAACGGAAGCTAGGCCCAATGACAGCCTGGTGAATCTTTTCTGGGCCGGGCGGCCCATTCAGTTATCGCCGCCCGTAACGCCAAAACGAAAAAACTCCCGCTCCCTTATCGCGCGGGCTCACCCTTTTTCCCCGGAACTTCGGAATTTGACTCTCCGAAGCAAAACCAAATCGGAGCCTCTTCCTCTGGGACACGCCCGTCGATCCCCGCCGCTCGCTTCCGCCCCACCTCCGCCATGGCCGACGAATCCGCCACCCAAAGCCAGGTACGCCTCGCCGCGAGGGTCTCCTCCTATCTCCGCTTCTTGGTTCTGTACCGCCGTTCCGTTTGCCGGCGCTGCGGCGCAATCGGTGCTTCGTCGGTCTCACCGGATTTCGCTGTTCTTGCAGGCCCGCGGGTGCAGCTCGTACCCCTTCTCGTTCCCTTCCCGTGGGTGCCCTCTGCTGCCCTGATGAATTTCCATTCTATGTTCTGTTCCAACGATTTTAGATCTCTGAAGCGTGCTCACGTTGTATTCGGTGTTTTTCGTCAGAGCCGCCGGACATCAAGAACTGGTTCTCGAGTTACCAGTACGAGTCGCCGGAGGTGCCGGAGCTGGCTGTTCACCCTCCTGCTGTCGACAACGGCAGCGAGACCCAAGACCCATTGGAGGTAAAGAATCTGCTGATCTGTCTTAACCAAATCCTACTGAAATTGCTTCTCTTGCTACCTTATCCCAATTGTATTCTTACCCATTATATTTGCTGAATTGTGCATGCTGGGATCCAGTTCCCGGTGGCTGGGCATTCATTTCTTAAAGACGCCCCTGGGAATGGCGGCACTGATTTGAAGAGGGATTGTTTTGGGAGCCAAGCTGAGCATGCTGAGGCTTCTGCTACGAGAGATTTCCTTCCGATTGGTGGGAGCACTGTTGAACAGGGCACGAAAAGGAAGCAAAGCCTGCGGGGGCTGTTTGGTTTTCTGGATGACCATGAAGAGGGTACTCAAACTGAAAATCGGGTGGCGTCGCCTGTGCAGAGAAGTGCGGTGGATCCTCCGTGGAACCGCAACTGGGTAGGCTTACAGAATAGAAAGCGCAGCCATGAAGGCATGGTTGAACACAGCGAGCTACCAACGGATAGTGAGAGCACTTGTATAGCTGAAACTCAAACTGAAAGTCGAGTGGTGTTGCCTGTGCTGAGAAGTGCAATGGATCGTCCATGGGACTGCAACTGGATAGGCTTGCGGAATAGAAAGCGCATCCATGAAGGCGTAGTTGAACACAGCGAGCTGCCGATGGATAGTGAGAGCACCTGTGTAGCTGAAACTCAGACTGATAGTCGAGTGGTGTTGCCTGCGCTGAGAAGTGCAGTAGATCCTCTGTGCGACTGCAACTGGATAGGCTTAAGGAATAGAAAGCGCAGCCATGAAGGCGTAGATGAACACAGTGAGCTGCCGACAGATAGTGAGAGCACTTGTATAGCTGAAACTCAGACTGATAGTCGAGTGGTGTTGGGCTTAAGGAATAGAAAGCGCAGCCATGAAGGCGTAGCTGAACACAGCGAGCTGCTGATGGATAGCGAGGGCACTTGTGTAGCTGAAACTCAGTTAAACCCCCCGGGAGGTCAGGAGACCAAGCACAGTAAAGGTTCAGTTAATTGTGGTGGTACTAGTTTAGCAGCAGATAATGAAGAAGGTTTACCAGAAGATGGCACTGAAAGTAACCTGCCAGTTAATTTTCACAGTAAAGGCCTAGCAGATGCGGAGAAAACTAAGCAAAGTCTGCGAGGGTTGTTTGAAGCAGATTTTCTTGACAACCGTGACGAAGCTACTCAAACTGAAAGTCGGGTGGCGTCGTCTGTGCTGAGAAGTGCAGTAGATCCTCGTTGGGACTGCAACTGGATAGGCTTACGGAATAGAAAGCGCAGCCATGAAGGCGCAGTTGAATACAGCGAGCTGGTGACGGATAGTGAGGGCACTTGTATAGCTGAAACACAAGTAAACCCCCCAGGAGGTCAGCAGACCAACCCCAGCAAGCATCCAGTTAATTGTGGTGGTACTAGTTTAGCAGCAGGTACTGGCCTAGAAGATGGCATTGAACATAGCAACCTGCCAGTTAATTTTCCTAGTAAAGGCCTAGCGGGTAGTGAGAAGACTAAGTTAAGTCTGCGGAAATTGTTTGGATCAGGTTTTCTTGACGACGGTGATGAAGCTAATGAATCTGAAACTCGGGCTGTGTTGGCTGTACAGAGAAATGCAGTACAGCCTCTGACAAACTGCAACGCTGTAGGCTTACCTCATATTGAACAAACCCATGACGGTGCATCTGGATACAGTGAGCTACCGGCAGATTGTCACGCCATCAGTACAGGTGAAACTCAAGAAAATCCCCCATCAGGTCAGGTGATTGAACACAACAGGCTGCCTGTTTACTGTTGTAGTACGAGTTTAGCAGGGGATACTGAAGGTGGTTTTGTAGAAGATGGCATTGAGCGCACCAAAATGCCAGTCAATTCTCCTAATAAAGTCCTAGCTGACATTGAGAAAACTGCCACTGAACACTACATACCGCCTGTTAGTTCTGGTGGTATTGGTTCAGCTGTCACAAATGAAAGCTTTTCTGGAGATGAAATCAAGCGAAGCAAGCCTAAACTGGAGCATAAGAAAACAGAAGGAACAGCCGCGGCCGATGGTTTCGTTGCCATCAGGACAAAGGTGAAGCCAGCAGAGAAATGCAGGACAAGCAAAATTCCTAAGGTCTCAACAGGAAGAGAGAATACAACATTGGAAGAGAACCGCCGCATTTTGGGGACTACTGCTTTGGGCCAAGGTAGCACTAGAAGCCCCTTGTCAGATAGGACCAATATTTCAGAAGTTGCAGGAGCTCCAGCACAGGAGGTCAGCGGGAAATGGAAGTGCCCTCGCAAGGGCAGGCCCTACGTTGGCCCTCCGATGAAACAGCTGCGGTTGGAACAATGGGTGCGCCGAGTGTAACAGTTTAAGATTGTTAGCTTTGGTAAGGAGAGTTTGCATCAGGGTGAAGCCTGGAGTTTTCACCTGAAAAATCCGGTGACATGTTCAGCTTTGGTATTCCTACCCAGCCTGCTGTAGAAGTGCATCTGCTTTGCATCCATCAGAAGATCCTTCACACCTGCTGCTACATTCATCTCTCTGTTATGGTGTCGTGGTACGTGCAGCTGACTGAATCTACTAAACAGAGTGCAGAACTTGACATCAGGCGTTCAGTTGTGATTGAACTAGTTTATGCTCTTTTAAGCGTTGTGAATTGGGATCTGTTGAACATGTATTACTAGCTGTTATTTAGCCTTCAAAGTGACACGGCATAATATGGTGCTCCCACCATGATTGATCAGTAAATTTTGTTGGTGGAAAATAAATAATGATCTGTTTCTTTTGTTGTTAAGAACCAGTTCTATTAATTATGAAATATACAAGCAACTAGATCAGAGAGGCGCATGTTGCTGTGCGCCTGTGCCCATCCCTCTATGGATATGAATTATGGAAGGATTACATGATAAAAATGTTATAGGAAGAGTGGTATGGTAGATCAAATTCCAACACTTTTATTTGGCAAAACAATGAGTCCATTATAATGTAGGATAACTCAGTAGAAGAACAACCTCCAGCCTCTTGAGAAGAGTCGTGTGTTTAATATATAGCCATGCGCTACCTCTTCCTGCCGTATCTAGAAACTCTGAGCAAATGATGAAGAATGTTATGCACCTCTTTTTTCCCTTTCTTTGAGGCAAACAGCGGAGGGCGACCGCCCACCTGAACATGGATGATTACAACAACATAGGCTCACACAGAGAGAGAAGAGGGCGACAATCAACGTGGGGGCCCTTGCACACCTAAAGCCGAACGTGCTGCTTGGCCATTACAAACATTTCTGAAAATCCAGAGACCGAACGGTCTTTGAGGGGATCCGTAGTAGTATGATTGCATATATCAATATCAGGTTTGTGATTACTGAATGAGCGTCCTCCCGGCAAGGGGATCTGTCGTAGTTGCAGAGTCGGGCTTTGACCTACTGTTTCGGCTAAAAAGAAAATCAAAAAGGGTCAAGAACAAAAATAGAGTGGATAAAAGTACGCTCTCCGTTTTTATTGTCTGCATATTAGAGTTGAGTGAAGTCAAACTTCGTAAAGTTTGACCAAATTTATAGGAAATAATATAAATATTTAAGATAACAAATCTGTATGATGCGAAAGTACGTTCAATAGTGAATCTAATGGTATTGATTTGTTACTATACATGTTAATATTTTTGTCTATAAACTTTGTCAAAGTTTATAAAGCTTGATTTTGACCAAAGCTAATATGCAGAGTAAATAAAAACAGAGAAAGTATGTTTTTATTTGGTTACAAGTAACGACCAGATACAAAACGGACAAGAGGTTTGAGGCCTAGCGATCCCTACGTCACATCGATCTGCACATCGAAGATAGTAACCTGATGCTCGATCGGCTGCCATGCAAAGACACGACGCTCATCTCTCTATGGCGGGGAACAATGTGTGTTATGATCGTGACTTTTCGGGCACCCGTTGGCCCCCTTCTCCTCCAGCTGAGATAGCATGCGTCCGCGCCAACACATCGGCGACGGCAGCACAATGTCGATGGAGCCGCCGGCGGAGGGCTCCCAGGCGCGCACCTGATCGCCTTGCAACGGCCTCGCCGCCGCCCGGGCCGATGAGCCGGGCGTCGTGGCCATGAGAACCAACAGCATGGTCACCACAAGCTTGCACATCATCGTCGGCATGGAGATCGAGATGAGATGACACTCACAGCGTTGTCTCCGTTGAGCTGTTGCTTGTGTGTGCTGCGTGTGCGAGCCGTAAGCTTCTGCTGCAAGGTCTGGTCGGCTATTTATAAGGGGTTGGATGACAAGCTAGCTCATGTGTCATGCTCTCATGCATGGCAGCTTTGCCAGATTTTGCATGAATATATTCGCACGAGCTTGAAGCGGCTGGCAATCTGGCTCCAAATTTTCTACGGCGGATTTTGCTTTCGGCCGCTTCGTCTCTGCCGTGATCGCGCCACTCACCAAGTCACGGCCCTGCATGTGTGCATGGACGGACGACGAACCGAGCGTGGGCGCAACGCATGCGTTGTGTTCCAAGCGAACACAAAAAGTGGAGGTAATACCGGTACATATGGCCGCCCCTGGTTGTACACAACCCTAGCACGGTGGTACCACGTGACAGTTTTCCTACGTTGAAAAGCAGAAAGTTCCGAGAAAAAGAGCATATTTGTCTCGTCCAAGAAAATCCAACGGAAATCTCAACCAGCTTTGCAAAATCAAAGAGGAGGGTAGCTCCATGCAGGAGCTACAATTAATATAACTAGATACCTCACGTGTTGCTGCAATACTTTCGTTAAAAAATGCGTAAATGGTTGCCAAAAAAATAACTAATCCTAATGAAAAGAAAATATAGGCTTGAAAATCAATACAAAAAGTCTCTAAAAATAGAGTATAAATTTTTGAATTACTGTTAAAAACATCATTTCGAAAAAAAATGTGAAGGATGACTAACATGCATGTATGATGTGAATTCAAAAATAGTTGTAATTTGTAAGTTCGCTTATGTGGCAGATTTTGCATAGGTTAGTGGCAGAGAATACTTAAATGCATGACCTTAGTGGAGACATTAGCTTATGTGGCAGATTTTGCATGACTTAGTAGGAGAGAAGACTTAAATGCATGGCCTTAGTAGAGACATTCACTTATGTGACAGATTTTACATGGCTTAGTGAGAGAGAAAACTCAAATGCATATTCTGTTGGAAATATGCCCTAGAGGCAATAATAAATTGGTTATTATTATATTTCCTTGTTCATGATAATCGTTTATTATCCATGCTAGAATTGTATTGATAGGAAACTCAGATACATGTATGGATACATAGACAACACCATGTCCCTAGTAAGCCTCTAGTTGACTAGCTCGTTGATCAATAGATGGTTACGGTTTCCTGACCATGGACATTGGATGTCATTGATAACGGGATCACATCATTAGGAGAATGATGTGATGGACAAGACCCAATCCTAAGCCTAGCACAAGATCATGTAGTTCGTATGCTAAAGCTTTTCTAATGTCAAATATCATTTCCTTAGACCATGAGATTGTACAACTCCCGGATACCGTAGGAGTGCTTTGGGTGTGCCAAACGTCACATCGTAACTGGGTGGCTATAAAGGTACACTACAGGTATCTCCGAAAGTGTTTGTTGGGTTGGCACGAATCGAGACTGGGATTTGTCACTCCGTGTAAACGGAGAGGTATCTCTGGGCCCACTCGGTAGGACATCATCATAATATGCACAACGTGATCAATGAGTTGATCACGGGATGATGTGTTACGGAACGAGTAAAGAGACTTGCCGGTAACGAGATTGAACAAGGTATCGGGATATCGACGATCAAATCTCGGGCAAGTATCGTACCACTAGACAAAGGGAATTGTATACAGGATTGATTAAGTCCTTGACATCGTGGTTCATCCAATTAGATCATCGTGGAACATGTGGGAGCCAGCATGGGTATCCAGATCCTGCTGTTGGTTATTGACCGGAGAGTCATCTCGGTCATGTCTGCATGTCTCCCGAACCCATAGGGTCTACACACTTAAGGTTCGATGACACTAGGGTTATAGGGAATAGATATACGTGGTTACCGAATGTTGTTCGGAGTCCCGGATGAGATCCCGGACGTCACGAGGAGTTCCAGAATGGTCCGGAGGTAAAGACTTATATATGGGAAGTCCTGTTTTGGTCGCCGGAAAAGTTTCGGGTTTTATCGGTAATGTACCGGGACCACCGGGAGGGTCCCGGAGGTCCACCAAGTGGGGCCACCAGCCCCGGAGGGCTGCATGGGCCAAGTGTGGGAGGGGACCAGCCCCAGGTGGGCTGGTGCCCCCCCCCACAAGGGCCCAAGGCGCCTAAGGGGAGGAGGGGGGCAAACCCTAAGGGCAGATGGGCCTTAGGGCCCATGCCTGGTGCGCCTCCCTCTCCCCTCCACCTGGCCGCCACCCAGATGGGATCTGGGGGCTGCCGCCACCCCTAGGGAGGGAACCCTAGGTGGGGGCGCAGCCCCTCCCCTCCCCCTATATATACTTGAGGTTTGGGCTGCCCAAGACACACGAGTTCTTGATCTCTCCCTGGCGCAGCCCTACCTCTATTTCTCCTCATATCTCGCGGTGCTTGGCGAAGCCCTGCTGGATCACCATGCTCCTCCACCACCACCACGCCGTTGTGCTACTGCTGGATGGAGTCTTCCTCAACCTCTCCCTCTCTCCTTGCTGGATCAAGGCATGGGAGACGTCACCGGGCTGTACGTGTGTTGAACGCGGAGGTGCCCTCCGTTCGGCACTAGGATCTCCGGTGATTTGGATCACGACGAGTACGACTCCTTCAACCCTGTTCACTTGCACGCTTCCGCTTAGCGATCTACAAGGGTATGTAGATGCACTCTCCTTCCCCTCGTTGCTGGTTTCTCCATAGATAGATCTTGGTGACACGTAGGAAAATTTTGAATTTTTGCTACGTTCCCCAACAGTGGCATCATGAGCTAGGTCTATGCGTAGTTACTATGCACGAGTAGAACACAAAGTAGTTGTGGGCGTCGATATTATCAATTATCTTGTCGTTACTAGTCTTATCTTGATTCGGCGGCATCGTGAGATGAAGCGGCCCGGACCAACCTTACACGTACGCTTACGTGAGACCGGTTCCACCGACTGACATGCACTAGTTGCATAAGGTGGCTGGCGGGTGTCTGTCTCTCCCACTTTAGTCGGATCGGATTCGATGAAAAGGGTCCTTATGAAGGGTAAATAGCAATTGGCATATCACGTTGTGGTTTTTGCGTAGGTAAGAAACGTTCTTGCTAGAAACCCATAGCAGCCACGTAAAACATGCAAACAACAATTAGAGGACGTCTAACTTGTTTTTGCAGGGTATGCTATGTGATGTGATATGGCCAAGAAGAATGTGATGAATGATATGTGATGTATGAGATTGATCATGTTCTTGTAATAGGAATCACGACTTGCATATCGATGAGTATGACAACCGGTAGGAGCCATAGGAGTTGTCTTTATTTATTGTATGACCTGCGTGTCATTATACAACGCCATGTAATTACTTTACTTTATTGCTAACCGGTAGCCATAGTAGTAGAAGTAATAAGTTGGCGAGACAACTTCATGGAGACACAATGATGGGGATCATGATGATGGAGATCATGGTGTCATGCCGACGACAAACGATGATCATGGAGCCCCGAAGATGGAGATCAAAAGGAGCAAAAATGATATTGGCCATATCATGTCACTTTTTGATTGCATGTGATGTTTATCATGTTTATACACCTTATTTGCTTAGAACGACGGTAGTAAATAAGATGATCCCTCATCAAGAAAGTGTTCCCCCTAACTGTGCATCGTTGCGAAAGTTCGTCGTTTCGAAGCACCACGTGATGATCGGGTGTGATAGATTCTTACGTTCACATACAACGGGTGTAAGCCAGATTTACACACGCGAAACACTTAGGTTGACTTGACGAGCCTAGCATGTACAGACATGGCCTCGGAACACAAGAGACCGAAAGGTCGAGCATGAGTCGTATGGTAGATACGATCAACATGAAGATGTTCACCGATGATGACTAGTCCATCTCACGTGATGATCGGACACGGCCTAGTTGACTCAGATCATGTAATCACTTAGATGACTAGAGGGATGTCTATCTGAGTGGGAGTTCATAAGATGAACTTAATTATCCTGAACATAGTCAAAAGGTCTTCGCAAATTATGTCGTGGCTCGCGCTTTAGTTCTACTGTTTAGATATGTTCCTAGAGAAAATTTAGTTGAAAGTTGACAGTAGCAATTATGCGGACTAGGTCCGTAAACTGAGGATTGTCCTCATTGCTTCATAGAAGGCTTATGTCCTTAATGCACCGCCCAGTGTGCTGAACCTCGAACGTCGTCTGTGGATGTTGCGAACATCTGACATACACATTTTGATAACTACGTGATAGTTCAGTTAAACGGTTTAGAGTTGAGGCATCGAAGACGTTTTGAAACGTCGCGAAACATATGAGATGTTTCGAGGGCTGAAATTGGGATTTCAGGCTCGTGCCCACGTCAAGAGGTATAAGACCTCCGACGATTTTCTTAGCCTGCAAACTAAGGGAGAAAAGCTCAATTGTTGAGCTTGTGCTCAGATTGTCTGAGTACAACAATCATTTGAATCGAGTGGGAGTTGATCTTCCAGATGAGATAGTGATGTTTCTCCGAAGTCATTACCACCAAGCTGCTAGAGCTTCGTGATGAACTATAATATATCAGGGACATATATGATGATCCTTGAGATATTCGCGATGTTTGACACCACAAAAGTAGAAATCAAGAAGGAGCATCAATTGTTGATGGTTGGTGAAACCACTAGTTTCAAGAAGGGCAAGGGCAAGGGCAAGAAGGGATACTTCATGAAATGGCAAATCAGCTGCTGCTCTAGTGAAGAAACCCAAGGTTGAACCCAAACCCGAGACTAAGTGCTTCTGTAATAAGGGGAACAGCCACTGGAGCAGAATTACCCTAGATACTTGGTAGATGAGAAGGCTGGCAAGGTCGTTAGAAGTATATTGGATATACATTGTGTACTTTACTAGTACTCCTAGTAGGACCAGGGTATTAGATACCGGTTCGATTGCTAAGTGTTAGTAACTCGAAATAAAAGGCCGTGGAGTAAACGGAGACTAGCTGAAGGTGAGCTGGCGATATGTGTTGGAAGTTTTTTTCCAAGCTTGATGGGATCAAGCATCGCACGCTCCCTCTACCATCGAGATTGGTGTTTGCGTTGAGCATAGACATGATTGGATTATGTCTATCGCAATACGGTTATTCATTTAACGAGAATAATGGTTACTCTATTTATTTGAATAATACCTTCAATGGTCTTGCACCTAAAATGAATGGTTTATTGAATCTCGATCGTAGTGATACACATGTTCATGCCAAAAGATATAAGATAGTAATGATAGTACCACCTACTTGTGGCACTGCCACATAAGTCATATCGGTATAAAACGCATGAAGAAGCTCCATGTTGATGGATCTTTGGGCTCACTCGTTTTTAAAAGTTTGAGACATGCGAACCATGTCTATTGGTGTATATGCATGAAGAAACTCCATGCAAATGGACCGTTTGGACTCACTTGATTTTGAATCACTTGAGACATGCAAATCATACCACATGGGCAAGATGATTGAAAGCCTCGTTTTCAGTAAAATGGAACTAGAAAGCAACTTGTTGGAAGTAATACATTTTGATGTGTGCAGTCCAATGAGTGCTGAGGCGTGTAGTGGATATCATTATGTTCTTACTTCACAAATGATTTGAGTAGATGTTGAGTATATTTACTTGATGAATCACGAGTCTGAATTATTGAAAGGTTCAAGTAATTTCAGGGTGAAGTTGAAAGATCGTCGTGACAAGAGGATAAAATATCTATGATATGATCATAGAGATGAATATCTGAATTACGAGTTTGGCACAGAATTAAGACATTGTGGAAATTGTTTCACAACTAATACAGCTTGGAACACCATAGTGTGATGGTGTGTCCGAACATCATAACTGCACCCTATTGGATATGATGCATACCATGATGTCTCTTATCGAATTACCACGATAGTTTATGGGTTAGGCATTAGAGACAACCACATTCACTTTAAATAGGGCACCACGTAATTCTGATGAGATGACACCGTATGAACTATGGTTTAGAGAAACCTAAGCTGTCATTTCTTAAAAGTTTGGGGCTGCGACGCTTATGTGAAAAGTTTCAGGCTGATAAGCTCGAACCCAAAGCGGATAAATGCATCTTCATAGGACACCCAAAACAGTTGGGTATACCTCCTATCTCAGATCCTAAAGCAATAAGGGATTGTTTTTAGAATCAGATCCTTTCTCGAGGAAAAAGTTTCTCTCGAAAGAATTGAGTGGGAGGATGGTGGAGACTTGATGAGGTTATTGAACCGTCTCTTCAACTAGTGTGTGGCAGGGCACAGGGAGTTGTTCCTGTGGCACCTACACCAATTGAAGTGGAAGCTTATGATAGTGATCATGAAACTTCAGATCAAGTCACTACCAAACCTCGTGGGATGACAAGGATGCGTACTACTTCAGAGTGGTACGTAATCCTGTCTTGGAAGTCATGTTGCTAGACAACAATGAACCTACGAGCTATGGAGAAGCGATGGTGGGCCTGGATTCCAAAATGGCTCGAGGACATATAATCTGAGAGAGGATCCATATATGAAAACAAAGTGTAGACTTTGGAAGAACTACTTGATGGTCGTAAGGCTGTTAGGTACATATGGATTTTAAAAGGAAGACGGACAATGATGGTATGTATCACCATTAAGAAAGCTCGACTTGTCATTAAGATGTTTTCCGACAAGTTCAAGGAGTTGACTATGATGAGACTTTCTCACTCGTAGCGATGCTAAGAGTCTGTTGGAATTATATTAGCGATTACTGCATTATTTATGAAATCTTGCAGATAGGATGTCAAAACATTGTTTCCTCGATGATTTTCTTGAGGAAAGGTTGTATGTGATACAACCGGAAGGTTTTGTCAATCCTGAAAGATGCTAACAAGTATGCAAAGCTCCAGCAATCCTTCTAAGGACTGGAGTAAGCATCTCGGAGTTGGAATATATGCTTTGATGAGATGATCAAAGTTTTTGGGTGTATACAAAGTTTATGAGAAACTTGTATTTCCAAAGAAGTGAGTGGGAGCACTATAGAATTTCTGATGAGTATATGTTGTTGACATATTGTTGATCAGAAATAACGTAGAATTTTTGGAAAGCATATAGGGTTATTTTGAAAGTGTTTTTCAATGGAAAGCCTGGATTAAGCTACTTGAACATTGAGCATCAAGATCTATAAGGATAGATCAAAACGTTTAATGGTACTTTCAAATGAGCACATACCTTGACATGATCTTGAAGGTGTTCAAGATGGATCAGTCAAAGGAGTTCTTGCCTGAGTTGTAAGGTATGAAGTTAAGACTTAAAGCTCGACCACGGCAGAAGAAAGAGGAAGGACGAAGGTCGTCCCCTATGCTTTTGTCATAGGCTCCATACGGTATGCCATGCTGAGTACCACACCTGATGTGTGCCTTGCCACATATTTGGCAAGAGGGTACAAAGGTGATCTAGGAGTAGATCACCAGATAGCGGTCTAAATTATCCTTAGAGGAATAAGGATATGTTTCTCGGTTATGGAGGTGATAAAGAGTTCGACGTAAATAGTTACGTCGATGCAAGCTTAACACCTACCCGGATAGCTCTGAGTAGAGATACCGGATACGTATAATGGAGCAACAATTTAGAAAGGCTCCAAGTAGAATAGTTATTTGAAATGGCTCCAAATGTAGCGTAGTAGTTGCATCTACAAGATGACATAGAAATTTGCGAAGTACATACGGATCTGAATGTTGCAGACCCGTTGACTGAAACCTCTCTCACAAGCATAACATGATCAAACCCAGAACTCTTTGGGTGTTAGTCACATGGGGATGTGACCTTGAGTGTTAATCACATATCGATGTGAACTGGATTATTGACTCTAGTGCAAGTGGGAGACTGTTGGAAATATGCCCTAGAGGCAATAATAAATTGGTTATTATTATATTTCCTTGTTCATGATAATCGTTTATTATCCATGCTAGAATTGTATTGATAGGAAACTCAGATACATGTGTGGATACATAGAAAACACCATGTCCCTAGTAAGCCTCTAGTTGACTAGCTCGTTGATCAATAGATGGTTACGGTTTCCTGACCATGGACATTGGATATCGTTGATAACGGGATCACATCATTAGGAAAATGATGTGATGGACAAGACCCAATCCTAAGCCTAGCACAAGATCATGTAGTTCGTATGCTAAAGCTTTTCTAATGTCAAGTATCATTTCCTTAGACCATGAGATTGTACAACTCCCGGATACCGTAGGAGTGCTTTGGGTGTGCCAAACGTCACAACGTAACTGGGTGGCTATAAAGGTACACTACAGGTATCTCCGAAAGTGTCTGTTGGGTTGGCACGAATCGAGACTGGGATTTGTCACTCCGTGTAAACGGAGAGGTATCTCTGGGCCCACTCGGTAGGACATCATCATAATGTGCACAATGTGATCAAGGAGTTGATCACGGGATGATGTGTTACAGAACGAGTAAAGAGACTTGTCGGTAACGAGATTGAACAAGGTATCGGGATTAGGGCTGGAAACGAGTCGAGCTCGAGCGAGTTGGAGTTGGCTCAGCTCAACTCATATGAAAATTTGAGCGAGCTCAAACTGAGTGAAGCTCATGATCGAGTTGTGGAACATGACTCATGCTCAGATTGTAACGATCTCGAGCTAGTTTTGAGCTAAATGAGATGGTAAAAAATATGAATCTATGGATGAAAAACTAAAAAATTAAGGTGAATATGCTGGGAACCTTTGTCAAAAATATAGGTTATTTAACATATAGTCGACCACGTGCCATAATTAGGCTTAAATCTTCTCTGCACTTAGTTAAGTTTCCATGTTCGTTGGTAAATAAAATGGAGAAAAATTATGGACAACATAGATGGTAATAAATTATCATATTTCCATTTAATATAAGGCATGATCATTTAACATAATAATATTCTGTCGAGCTATCGAGCTAAAATCGAGCGAGCCAACATTAGCTCAAAATCAGCTCGTTTCTTGGTCGAGCTACATAAAGTGTTCAAACTCAGTTCGTTTCTTTTCGAGTCGATCTCGAGTCGAGTCAAAAAATGAGTCGATCTTGAGCGGCTCACGAGTCTCGAGCTTTTCTCGCAACCCTAATCAGGATACCGACGATCGAATCTCGGGCAAGTATCGTACCACTAGACAAAGGGAATTGTATACGGGATTGATTAAGTCCTTGACATTGTGGTTCATCCGATGAGATCATCGTGGAACATGTGGGAGCCAGCATGGGTATCCAGATCCCGCTGTTGGTTATTGACCGGAGAGTCATCTCGGTCATGTCTGCATGTCTCCCGAACCCGTAGGGTCTACACACTTAAGGTTCGATGACGCTAGGGTTATAGGGAATAGATATACGTGGTTACCGAATGTTGTTCGGAGTCCTGGATGAGATCCCGGACGTCACGAGGAGTTCCGGAATGGTCCGTAGGTAAAGATTTATATATGGGAAGTCCTGTTTTGGTCGCCGGAAAAGTTTCGGGTTTTATCGGTAATGTACCGGGACCACCGGGAGGGTCCCGAAGGTCCACCAAGTGGGGCCACCAGCCCCGGAGGGCTGCATGGGCCAAGTGTGGGAGGGGACCAGCCCCAGGTGGGCTGGTGCCCCCCCCCACAAGGTCCCAAGGCGCCTAAGGGGAGGAGGGGGGCAAACCCCAAGGGCAGATGGGCCTTAGGGCCCATGCCTGGTGCGCCTCCCTCTCCCCTCCACCTGGCCGCCACCCAGATGGGATCTGGGGGCTGCCGCCACCCCTAGGGAGGGAACCCTAGGTGGGGGCGCAGCCCCTCCCCTCCCCCTATATATACTTGAGGTTTGGGCTGCCCAAGACACACGAGTTCTTGATCTCTCCCTGGCGCAGCCCTACCTTTATTTCTCCTCATATCTCGCGGTGCTTGGCGAAGCCCTGCTGGATCACCACGCTCCTCCACCACCACCACGCCGTTGTGCTGCTGCTGGATGGAGTCTTCCTCAACCTCTCCCTCTCTCCTTGCTGGATCAAGGCATGGGAGACGTCACCGGGCTGTACGTGTGTTGAACGCGGAGGTGCCGTCCGTTTGGCACTAGGATCTCCGGTGATTTGGATCACGACGAGTATGACTCCTTCAACCCTGTTCACTTGAATGCTTCCGCTTAGCGATCTACAAGGGTATGTAGATGCACTCTCCTTCCCCTCGTTGCTGGTTTCTTCATAGATAGATCTTGGTGACACGTAGGAAAATTTTGAATTTCTGCTACGTTCCCCAACATATTCTTGGTGAGGATGTTGGGGTGAACACTTTACATGTTGAGAAAATTGAAACCAACTTTTTAGGAATGTAAGATGCATGAAAGTTGAGTTTCTTACTTGAGAGATGTGAATATATCAATCCTCCACTTTTTGAGTGGGTCTAATATACACCCCTCGTCTATGAAACCGGCTAAGTTGCCCCTTCAACTCTCAAAACCGGCTAAAGGCCAAACAAGGTAAGAAAATGTTGTTGCAAATTTGCATCACCAGCAGCTGTTGCTGTAAAACCATCTCGACTGTCGCCGAATCTAAATCTCTAGAATTTAAAGTTCCCATGGCAGACGCATCGGCGCCAGCCGTGACCACTCCTGATTCCAGCCACCCCGCGTTGCCACTGCCACCCTGCCTGCCAGCCCAAGCCATGCCATCCCGCCCGCCGATGAATCTGGCGCCCTTGAGTCATAACCACCACGAGCTCTCGCGCCGCCCCGCCGGTGATCATCGCCTGATTTCGGCCACGCTGTCCTCGTCACCGCTGGACCCGTCCTGCCACCGCCCTATACCGCCGCTGCTCGATTGCGGTCTCCCCCGAGGTCTTCTTCGCCGGGCTTCTCTGCCATCGCGCCTACCGTCCAAGCCACATTGTCATGGAAGATGTCCCAGCCACAGACGGCGCCTTCGCGCCGCCGGGCCCTGAGCTCCATGTTGTACTCAGTGGCGGAGGCAGGGGGACTGGCAGTGGCCGTGGCCCCCTATGCTCTTACATATGCATGTATATATGCTTATTACTAATCCTTCATATATGGGAGAAAATTAGCTAGGTTTGATGGTTTGGCCACTCTCTGCTCCCTCCGTCTCTCCTCCAAGGAAAGGCGGCTAGGGTTTCTGCCTCCTGTCAGCGGGGCCGTCGATCTACCACGTCTCCTGTGACCTTAGGGCCATGGGTGTGTGATGGATCCCGGCCCTTGGAGGCGGGAGGGCTACGTTTTTAGGTGCTTAAATTTTGTTAGGGTTTATGTCCTACTCAGGAAGACAAGACTACAACGGCTTGTTGAAGATGGAATAAGTTTCTCCCCGCCTACCCCCATCCCGATGGTGCATCTAGCATCGTCAGAGGGCGTGTGGAGGTTTGTCTTCGACGGATCTCGCAGGATTCGGTCGGTGGTTGTCTTTGGTGGTCTGCTCGGAACCGGTCTTTGTTCATGTGTCTTCAGATTGGATCCTTCCGATCTAAGCTTCTCTTCATCGGCGGCGGTTATTGTTCTGGTGTGTTGGTCCTATGAGGCCTTAGCACAACGACTTCCCGACTGTCTACTACAACAAGTTGTGCCCGCCTCCGGCGAGGGAGGAGCGATGATGGCGGCGCGCCTTCGGCTCGCTTCAGTGCTTGTAGTCATCTCTTGGTGGTCTACGAATCTGGATGTCATTTTTTATATTTTGGTTTTCGTTGTACTGCCATGATTGAAAATGAATAGACTGGAAGTTTCTCAAAAAAAAAATGGTTTGACCCCTCCTGACATTACAAGACATTGTTTGGCCTTCTTTTCTGTATACTTTTCCCATTCTATTGCTACCACGGGTCTATGGGACGAAAGTTCATAACCCGGACACAGGGAACGGTGGCTTACATCCTAGTTGCTGAACGTAAAGAATGTTTGCTCAGTTAGATTCAGAGCATGAGATCATGTTATTTTATGCATACATTCACAAATAAATAAATAAATAAATATGGTCCGATAAATCCAAAAGTTCGGATTTTAAGCATGTTATTCCGAATAGTTTTTATGGCAATTTTAGTTGACGCGAGGTGGCAACATTAATTGTCAAAACATGACAACTTTATTTCAGTTTGTTTTTTATCAGAAAAATTTCCATGTTTGCCAACCTCGCGAACTAAAGTTATCATGAAAAATGTTTGGGTTGTCATGCTGAAAATCTGAACGCCTGAGATTTATCATTTTTGATAAAAATCTATGTGTATCCATCAACGCTTGATTTGTTTCCATGGAATGGAATGAAGTCGAAGGGAAACCGTAGATTACGGTGTATAAAATACCAAAAAATGCGAGCAGCCTGACTTGTATAATCCCCCAAACTCCTCCCAATAATCGCCATGGATTCCCTCTCCGGCAGCGCGCGTCGGCGGCAGCGAACGACTCCTACCAGTTATCCTAGTAGATGACCTCGCCGGCCGCAGCGCCGCTTCGCCTCTTCCTCTTCCCTATGACGACCTCCTGCGCCTACCACCCGAGCCGATCTACCTCCTCCGTGCCTCCCTCGTCTCCAAGCATTGGCGCCGCCTGTTAGAGTTGTGTCGAATATTGTGTACAAGGTAGGTTACAGCTGAACTAGGAGTTGTATTGTGTTTACATAGGATGTGAAGTCGTGTCCTAATAGGACACTTGTATCCTAGGTCTCTCATATATAGCGGGGGTAGACACACGATGTAACCTATGCCAACATAATAGCACCGGAACGCAGGGGAAGCCGGTGGCATGTGCCGGTGTCCAGGACGACCGGGTGCGGTATTGTGACGGTGTCACGGGGAGGAGCGCTCGTAGTCAGGCTCCGGGGATGTAGCCATATTGGTGAACCTCGTTAACAAATCTCGGTGTTGTGCTCGTGTGATTGCTTGGTCCTCGGATGATCAATGGTATGCTTCGGATTTATTTTAATAAATATTATCATGAGCTAGGTTATTCGAAGATTGCTGGATTGTTGATCTAGAGCGGGTTATCTTTCACATGGATCTGTAGATTAGATCGCGTCGCGTGTGCAGTTCGGAGGTCTCGGCGAGTACGCGGCGATTGGCGAGATACGATCGATAGAGCCACTGAGGCCGCCCCACGAGTCGCGGCGTGTAGTGGCCATGTGGGCCTGGAAGCACGTGTGGAGCTGAGGCGTGTTGCCGCCGGAATCAACGTATATGAGATTTGTTTGAAGACAAAAACAGGACCGAGTCCTAACATGACACAGACAGGCAGATCAAGTCAATTGGCGAAAGAAATCCATGAAGGGATATGTGCATCCATCGGAATTGGCAAGTGCTTGGACAAGGCAATTAGCCAACATCTGGCCTGACTGCCAGGGAGCTACACCACGTGAAGATCAAAGGTTTTTTGGTTGGATTTTGCTATTAGTACATAGGGGTGTACCTCATCAGGTTTTGCTTGTGTACTTGGAGCATTGCTGTGGAAGCTCAGTTAATTTTCACAGGGTCAGCCTACGAAGAATCATGACGCCATCGGGCATCGGGTTTGAGGTGAAGAAATTTAGCGGAACTGGAAACCTTAGTAAAGGCAGGTGTCGTGGGTTTGTCACGGCAGATGTCCTCATGAAAGGACTTAGTCGTGGAGCCATCGCAACGGGTTAGTTTAAAGGGGTTAAACCGGATAAGGGGACACAGGAGTTTATACTAGTTCGGCCTCTTCGATGAAGGTAAAAGCCTACGCCTAGTTGTGATTGGTATTGCTAGGGTTTCGAAGGTCAGGGAGTGAATCCGTTTTGTCTGACTCTCGAGTTGTTGTTGTCTGTCCCTAAACCGCGGTCGGGTCGTCCCTTTATATACATAGGTTGACGCCCGCCGGGCTACAGAGTCCCGAAACCGGATTATAAACGTATCCGGTTCGGCCTCTCTCTTTCTATCTTACTATACAAGTTACATGACTAGGCCGGTTTACATTTACAGATTGTAACCCGCCTTTGGGCCCTTCGTAAAGCGCCATCATCTTTATATCTTCATGGGCTTCTAATCTTCAAAGAGTCAACCCGGCCACATAAGACCGGTTTACCTCCAGTAGTAATATCCCCAACATTAGGCCCCAGATTGGTTTGAACTTGTTCATGTCAATCTTCCACACTTTAGAAAAAATCTTCTCTCTTATCTTCATTTTTGATCTTGTAAACCGCCGTGACGTCATACTTCAAAATTACGATAAACCGCCCTGACATCATCCATCCGTTGATGTCGGAGATTTCCTTCATTTAATATATATCCAGTCATCGAGACGACACCTTTATTAACTTATCCATTTTTTGGGCTCCTCGATTCCCGTACTTGCAATTTTATCACTTTGCCTTATAAATAGGACCGAGGGGGTCATTTTCACCGTTTCCCCCGTGCCTCTTCGCGTCGTCTTCCTCGCGCCACTCAGCCTCTGGAGCTCCGCCGCCACCGTCGACCGTCGCCTATGCTCCGACCTTGGCTGCTGCATCACCCTGAACGCACCAGAATACTGCGGCGCCCTTTCGCTTCCTCACCAGCTCCGGTAAGTTCTCTGCTTTTTTCACCATAGATCTGTTCTAGGGTTTCGACATTCTTCACAATTCTTCCGAAGTTCATCAGTGCAATTCTTCCCTGTTCTTCCTTTAATAGATGGACACTTCATGCTTGATGCATCTCTTACCGCAGCTTACCTACCATGGTCATCACAAATCCTTATGCGCAAAGAACTGATCTAGTCTGTCAAAAATTGCTTCAGTTCTGCCCCCCTTCAAGATCCAATTATTTTTGCTTTTCTGTCTTATCTTTAGATCCGAAAGTTTTATACATCACTGTGAGATCTGTTTCTATGTTCCTGTGAGATCCGTTTCTCCTCGCACCAATATAAGCGGTTTAACATTGTATAAATAGTCTATGCCATTAGCCCTCTGATAAACCGGAAGAGCATGTTACCTTCATAATTATGCTCCGGTTTAACAGTGTCTGATCAACCCTGTGCTAGCATTACCTTTCTCTCTCATTATACTAGTCTCCGGGTTGTACCATTTATCATATCAGCATGTCTCCTGTGTATAATCATGCGTAATTTATAAACCGGCCTTTCATTTTCAGTTTGTTCGCTTTGCAATGGCCAAACAATTCACTGCCTGCAACTGGGCTCGTTCCCGGGTTACTGAGGCTCAATTGAATGAGATGGTTAGCATCGGCTCTCTGCCTAAGAAAACTGAGATCAAATGGCGAGTCCCAGGAACAGAGAATCCTCCAACCCCAAGACAAGGCGAGGTGATAATCTTTGTTGACCATATAAGTCGTGGTTTCAAACCGCCAGGGTCAAAATTTTATCGAGATGTGCTTGCCAGCTTCCAACTGCATCCACAAGATATTGGTCCCAACTCAGTCTCCAACTTATGCAATTTCCAAGTCTTCTGTGAAGTTTATTTACAAGAAGAACCAACTGCAGAATTGTTTCGGGATTTCTTTCACTTAAACCGGCGCACAAAGATTGTGAATGGCCCGAACACAGAGCTTGGTGGTGTCTCGATTCAAAAGTGGAAAGAAGTGGAATTTCCTCATGCCAAACACCATAGCCACCCAAAGGAATGGAACCAAACATGGTTCTATTGCAGAGACACTTCGCCTGAGGATGAAAATCCCCTCCCCGGCTTCCGTGATCATAAATTATCCAATACTCACCCAATGCCACAACGCCTGAGCTCTTCAGAAAGGGCAAAATACGCTCCTCAAATCGCCAAGCTCCGGGCCTTTATGGCAAACGGTTTAACAGGTGTGGACTTTGTGCGTTGTTGGATATCCTGGAGTATCTTGCCGCTAAGCCGCCGTCCCGGTTTAATGTGCGAATATACCGGTGAAGTTGACGATCCTCAACGCCACTGCAACCTCCAATTATCTGAGGAAGAAGTTACTAAAGGTGTAAAGAAAATTCTGAATGAATCGGAACTGGTCTGTAGTCAAACCGGTCTGAGTCCCTTCTATACCAAGAACAAACCGCCTGCTGTAAGCATTACACTTCCTCTTCATCTCTAATATCTTTAACTTATACAAGCTGTAACCCTTCTTCTTTATATATATAGGGTGATGACCCTTTCTGGAAACGGAAATCCATAGAGAAAGCGGCAAAACCAACTGGAGACAAAGTGGTCAAACCAACCCGCCCGAAGACCAAAGCCGTAAAACGGACGTCAAAGCGGAAAACGGCTGACCGGATTAATATGGAACTTGATGATGATACTGATGACCCAGAAGTTGAGGTAGAACTTGACTCACTTGGCTCTATTTTTATGCATCTTGTTAACAATAATCTTCCTCAGGAGGAGGCAGAAGCTAGTCAGGCTGATGACGTAGAGGTAATTACCCTTTCTTTCGGTTTAGACTCTATGCCAACACAAAAAACTCGCCAAGCAATCCAGAAAGTAAGCTTTTCTCATCCTCTTGCTCACTTGGATCCAACATTTATTTTGAAGACTCAACAACATGAAGCTCTCCGGACAACCCGGCATAGTGGCCAACAGGTCACCTCTACCGGTTTACCTGATACTCTGGTTCGGAAGCACCGGCCTGAGGTCTCTCCTACTTCTGACCATTCTTACCCCAAGGCAGGTTATTTCAGACAACCTCTTAATCCGTCTGATTCAAATTATCAGGTGACACCTCCTTCCTCTTCTGGTGAATCGACAGCAACTCAACTCCCCACTTTGAAAACTGTGGCCGGGTGAGTTATGAAAAACCTTTCCTTTCAATGCGACCTACATCTTTTGAACAGGATGTTAATCCTTTTTTATTCTGTTTGCAGGGCCAAAGCCAGACCCAACAAGAAAGCTCGGGTCACCAATCCGCCAGAAGACCCTGTTGCCGAAGAAGAAGAACCAAGAGGTGAACCGGAGCAGACTGGTGAACCGGAAGGCCTCCATCCTAAAACAACTTTTGATGATCCGCCCCTTGACGGCTAACATACTGACGAACCAACAGATGCTGAGCCTGCCGACCCTGATACTGAATCGGCAGAACCAAACCGGGCTAATCCAGTGAAAGACACTGAAATTCCATCATCATCCACCAAAAATCCCGAAGGCCAAGGTGATGACGTTATTATTACTGGAACAGGCCACAGCTCTCCTGGTCATCCCGTTATTTTGGCTTAGCATAGTGCCAAAGAAGAGCAAATTGCCAGGGATAAAGGTAAATGGAGCAGTGACTTATCAAACTATGCTCATCTTAACGCTGATGAGCTTCATTCTGGCTTCTTGAACCATCTGCACTCAAACCAGGATTATGAAGCCGATTTGGTGAATTTGATAAAAGAACGATATGAGGTAAATGCTTCTCCCTTGTACATTAATTTATAGCTGAAATACTATTCCAAGTAGCCTCCAAGAGCCGTTTTATGATTGTCAATCATAAACCGGGTCTTTATAACACTTCAAGCATCCCATCGTTGATCCTTGCAAAGGCGTGTTCTCAATCATAGATAAGACTCATGTTTCAAAAAATTAGATAACGTTCTGCAGCATAGCCCCCAAAGGCCGGTTTAACTTGGCAAGTTAATCCGGTTTTTAATCCACACCACCGGTTTAGAACAAACGTACATTAGCCCCCAAGTGTCAAGGATAATGCTTGCATTGCTTTGGAGACTTGTATAGAGGGTAGTATTTGAGAGCAAATAGGCATTAGCCCCCAAGTATGAAGTGGATAACTTGTTATATGCTTTATACTTAGTGCATAAATATGTTATTGAATATACCTTCAATGTTGCAGGCTGAACTAAGAAGCAAAGATGCCCAAAACTCCGACTTGCAAGAAAATGTGAAGTCCCAACAAGCCGAAGCTGCAAAAGCCAAAGAGGAGCTGACGCAGGCCCTGGCCGGAATGGAAAAATTGAAAGAATCCTTCAACCAAGATCGTGCTGAATGGGAAACCGAAAAAGCCGGTTTGACCAAAAGAGTTGTAGATGCCGAGGAAGCCCTGAAACCGGTGGTTGAAGAACTAGCCGGTTTGAAGCGCCAAATCAACGCTATGACCTCTGCTATCTTTGGTAAGTGTCTGCTTATGTACGTTGCACCAGTCAATGAATCTTAAAACTGACCAAAATGTTGATAAAATCTTTGGCAGGAACTCCGATCACTCATCTTGGTGCAGATATGTGGATGAAGCTCAAAGCGGCATATACATTGGTTGAGCAGCTATACTCTGGATCTCAGCGAGCCATTAGTACAACGGCTTATAACAAACCGGCGCCAACGTTGATTAAGGAGACCCTTGAGAAGCTGGGCATGTTACCGGCGCGTATTGGCGAGTTGAAAAGAGCCGCTGCGAGAGCAGGAGCATTAACCGCCCTTATTCGAGCCAAGGCCTGGATTCCAGACCTTGAAGCTGAGGATATCATTAAAGGATATCCAGGCGTTAAAGAAGACGGTTCAAACTTTGACAATGATGATCTTTAGCGGCTGACCAAACAGATGCGGCCAGCGGCTAGCAAATTGGCTGAGGACACCAATTTGTCCCATTTTCAACCGTTTTATGATGCAGAAGGGAAAAGACAGCCAGCCGACATCCATGAAGTCGAAGAACTTGTGCCTCCGATTCGTAAGCACACTTATGCCCCTGATATTAACCCTTCTGATCTTATCCATGAGGAAGCAGTGTTCCAAGCATTAACCGGAATCGATTGGTCAACGACTGATTTCCAGCGGCTGGGGAGGGATGAAGAAGTGCCGACACCAACTGATCCGCAACCGTCAAACCGTCGTGATGAAGAGTCCTGATCAGGTCGCCGGTTTATATGGCTACTGTGAAAAACAATAGCATTGTTTGAACCGCTTTGAAGCTTCATGTAATAGGATAGCTGAAACTTTGTTTATCTGCCATGCCATCGAGCATGTTTCATAACGCTTTGTGACAATCTGTGTCGCCCTTCAGGATATATTTTATGCATAGCCTATGATGACTTGCCTTCCTGGGTCCAAAAAACTTAAAAGTGTCTAGTGGTTTACCGCTAAACATGTCATAATATCCAAGAAGCATATAGTACTTTAGCTGAATAATCAAGTGTTTGTACAAAAAATAATGTACAGAACATACCTCATGGATTGACCAAACGTGTATATGTTGGAAATATGCCCTAGAGGCAATAATAAATTGGTTATTATTATATTTCCTTGTTCATGATAATCGTTTATTATCCATGCTAGAATTGTATTTATAGGAAACTCAGATACATGTGTGGATACATAGACAACACTATGTCCCTAGTAAGCCTCTAGTTGACTAGCTCGTTGATCAATAGATGGTTACGGTTTCCTGACCATGGACATTGGATGTCGTTGATAACGGGATCACATCATTAGGAGAATGATGTGATGGACAAGACCCAATCCTAAGCCTAGCACAAGATCATGTAGTTCGTATGCTAAAGCTTTTCTAATGTCAAGTATCATTTCCTTAGACCATGAGATTGTGCAACTCCCGGATACCGTAGGAGTGCTTTGGGTGTGCCAAACATCATAACGTAACTGGGTGGCTATAAAGGTACACTACAGGTATCTCCGAAAGTGTCTGTTGGGTTGGCACGAATCGAGACTGGGATTTGTCACTCCGTGTAAACGGAGAGGTATCTCTGGGCCCACTCGGTAGGACATCATCATAATGTGCACAATGTGATCAAGGAGTTAATCATGGGATGATGTGTTACGGAACGAGTAAAGAGACTTGCCGGTAACAAGATTGAACAAGGTATCGGGATACCGACGATCGAATCTCGGGCAAGTATCGTACCACTAGACAAAGGGAATTGTATACGGGATTGATTAAGTCCTTGACATCGTGGTTCATCCAATTAGATCATTGTGGAACATGTGGGAGCCAGCATGGGTATCCAGATCCCGCTGTTGGTTATTGACCGGAGAGTCATCTCGGTCATGTCTGCATGTCTCCCGAACCCGTAGGGTCTACACACTTAAGGTTCGATGATACTAGGGTTATAGGGAATAGATATACGTGGTTACCGAATGTTGTTCGGAGTCCCGGATGAGATCCCGGACGTCATGAGGAGTTCTGAAATGGTCCGGAGGTAAAGACTTATATATGGGAAGTCCTGTTTTGGTCGCCGGAAAAGTTTTGGGTTTTATCGGTAATGTACCGGGACCACCGGGAGGGTCCCGGAGGTCCACCAAATGGGGCCACCAGCCCCGGAGGGCTGCATGGGCCAAGTGTGGGAGGGGACCAGCCCCAGGTGGGCTGGTGCGCCCCCCCACAAGGGCCCAAGGCGCCTAAGGGGAGGAGGGGGGCAAACCTAAGGGCAGATGGGCCTTAGGGCCCATGCCTGGTGCGCCTCCCTCTCCCCTCCACCTGGCCGCCACCCAGATGGGATCTGGGGGCTGCCGCCACCCCTAGGAAGGGAACCCTAGGTGGGGGCGCAGCCCCTCCCCTCCCCCTATATATACTTGAGGTTTGGGCTGCCCAAGACACACGAGTTCTTGATCTCTCCCTGGCGCAACCCTACCTCTATTTCTCCTCATATCTCGCGGTGCTTGGCGAAGCCCTGCTGGATCACCATGCTCCTCCACCACCACCACGCCGTTGTGCTGCTGCTGGATGGAGTCTTCCTCAACCTCTCCCTCTCTCCTTGCTGGATCAAGGCATGGGAGACGTCACCGGGTTGTACGTGTGTTGAACGCGGAGGTGCCCTCCGTTCGGCACTAGGATCTCCGGTGATTTGGATCACGACGAGTACGACTCCTTCAACCCTGTTCACTTGAACGCTTCCGCTTAGCGATCTACAAGGGTATGTAGATGCACTCTCCTTCCCCTCATTGCTGGTTTCTCCATAGATAGATCTTGGTGACACGTAGGAAAATTTTGAATTTTTGCTACGTTCCCCAACAATGGCATCATGAGCTAGGTCTATGCGTAGTTACTATGCACGAGTAGAACACAAAGTAGTTGTGGGCGTCGATATTGTCAATTATCTTGCCGTTACTAGTCTTATCTTGATTCGGCGGCATCGTGAGATGAAGCGGCCCGGACCAACCTTACACGTACGCTTACGTGAGACCGGTTCCACCGACTGACATGCACTAGTTGCATAAGGTGGCTGGCGGGTGTCTGTCTCTCCCACTTTAGTCGGATCGGATTTGATGAAAAGGGTCCTTATGAAGGGTAAATAGCAATTGGCATATCACGTTGTGGTTTTTGCGTAGGTAAGAAACGTTCTTGCTAGAAACCCATAGCAGCCATGTAAAACATGCAAACAACAATTAGAGGACGTCTAACTTGTTTTTGCAGGGTATGCTATGTGATGTGATATGGCCAAGAAGAATGTGATGAATGATATGTGATGTATGAGATTGATCATGTTCTTGTAATAGGAATCATGACTTGCATGTCGATGAGTATGACAACCGGCAGGAGCCATAGGAGTTGTCTTTATTTATTGTATGACTTGCGTGTCATTGTACAACACCATGTAATTACTTTACTTTATTGCTAACTGGTAGCCATAGTAGTAGAAGTAATAAGTTGGCAAGACAACTTCATGGAGACACAATGATGGGGATCATGATGATGGAGATCATGGTGTCATGCCAACGACAAACGATGATCATGGAGCCCCAAAGATGGAGATCAAAAGGAGCAAAAATGATATTGGCCATATCATGTCACTTTTTGATTGCATGTGGTGTTTATCATGTTTATACATCTTATTTGCTTAGAACGACGGTAGTAAATAAGATGATCCCTCATTAAAATTTCAAGAAAGTGTTCCCCCTAACTGTGCATCGTTGCGAAAGTTCGTCGTTTCGAAGCACCACGTGATGATCGGGTGTGATAGATTCTTACGTTCACATACAACGGGTGTAAGCCAGATTTACACACGCGAAACACTTAGGTTGACTTGACGAGCCTAGCATGTACAGACATGGCCTGGGAACACAAGAGACCGAAAGGTCGAGCATGAGTCGTATGGTAGATACGATCAACATGAAGATGTTCACCGATGATGACTAGTCCGTCTCACGTGATGATCGGACACGACCTAGTTGACTCGGATCATGTAATCACTTAGATGACTAGAGGGATGTCTATCTGAGTGGGAGTTCATAAGATGAACTTAATTATCCTGAACATAGTCAAAAGGTCTTCACAAATTATGTCGTGGCTCGCGCTTTAGTTCTACTGTTTAGATATGTTCCTAGAGAAAATTTAGTTGAAAGTTGACAGTAGCAATTATGCGGACTAGGTCCGTAAACTAAGGATTGTCCTCATTGCTTCATAGAAGGCTTATGTCCTTAATGCACCGCCCAGTGTGCTGAACCTCGAACGTCGTCTGTGGATGTTGCGAACATCTGACATACACATTTTGATAACTACGTGATAGTTCAGTTAAACGGTTTAGAGTTGAGGCACCGAAGACGTTTTGAAACGTCGCGAAACATATGAGATGTTTCGAGGGCTGAAATTGGGATTTCAGGCTCGTGCCCACGTCAAGAGGTATAAGACCTCCGACGATTTTCTTAGCCTGCAAACTAAGGGAGAAAAGCTCAATTGTTGAGCTTGTGCTCAGATTGTCTGAGTACAACAATCATTTGAATCGAGTGGGAGTTGATCTTCCAGATGAGATAGTGATGTTTCTCCGAAGTCATTACCACCAAGCTGCTAGAGCTTCGTGATGAACTATAATATATCAGGGACATATATGATGATCCTTGAGATATTCGCGATGTTTGACACCACAAAAGTAGAAATCAAGAAGGAGCATCAATTGTTGATGGTTGGTGAAACCACTAGTTTCAAGAAGGGCAAGGGCAAGGGCAAGAAGGGATACTTCATGAAACGGCAAATCAGCTGCTGCTCTAGTGAAGAAACCCAAGGTTGAACCCAAACCCGAGACTAAGTGCTTCTGTAATAAGGGGAACAACCACTGGAGCAGAATTACCCTAGATACTTGGTAGATGAGAAGGCTGGCAAGGTCGTTAGAAGTATATTGGATATACATTGTGTACTTTACTAGTACTCCTAGTAGGACCATGGTATTAGATACCGGTTTGATTGCTAAGTGTTAGTAACTCGAAATAAAAGGCTGCGGAGTAAACGGAGACTAGCTGAAGGTGAGCTGGCGATATGTGTTGGAAGTTTTTTTCCAAGCTTGATGGGATCAAGCATCGCACGCTCCCTCTACCATCGAGATTGGTGTTTGCGTTGAGCATAGACATGATTGGATTATGTCTGTCGCAATACGGTTATTCATTTAAGGAGAATAATGGTTACTCTATTTATTTGAATAATACCTTCAATGGTCTTGCACCTAAAATGAATGGTTTATTAAATCTCGATCGTAGTGATACACATGTTCATGCCAAAAGATATAAGATAGTAATGATAGTACCACCTACTTGTGGCACTGCCACGTAAGTCATATCGGTATAAAACACATGAAGAAGCTCCATGTTGATGGATCTTTGGGCTCACTTGTTTTGAAAAGTTTGAGACATGCGAACCATGTCTATTGGTGTATATGCATGAAGAAACTCCATGCAAATGGACCGTTTGGACTCACTTGATTTTGAATCACTTGAGACATGCAAATCATACCACATGGGCCAGATGATTGAAAGCCTCGTTTTCAGTAAAATGGAACTAGAAAGCAACTTGTTGGAAGTAATACATTTTGATGTGTGCAGTCCAATGAGTGCTGAGGCGTGTAGTGGATATCGTTATGTTCTTACTTCACAAATGATTTGAGTAGATGTTGAGTATATTTACTTGATGAATCACGAGTCTGAATTATTGAAAGGTTCAAGTAATTTCAGGGTGAAGTTGAAAGATCGTCGTGACAAGAGGATAAAATATCTATGATATGATCATAGAGATGAATATCTGAATTACGAGTTTGGCACAGAATTAAGACATTGTGGAAATTGTTTCACAACTAATACAGCCTGGAACACCATAGTGTGATGGTGTGTCCGAACATCATAACTGCACCCTATTGGATATGATGCATACCATGATGTCTCTTATCGAATTACCACGATAGTTTATGGGTTAGGCATTAGAGACAACCACATTCACTTTAAATAGGGCACCACGTAATTCCGATGAGATGACACCGTATGAACTATAGTTTAGAGAAACCTAAGCTGTCATTTCTTAAAAGTTTGGGGCTGCGACGCTTATGTGAAAAGTTTCAGGTTGATAAGCTCGAACCCAAAGCGGATAAATGCATCTTCATAGGACACCCAAAACAGTTGGGTATACCTCCTGTCTCAGATCCGAAAGCAATAAGGGATTGTTTCTAGAATCGGATCCTTTCTCGAGGAAAAAGTTTCTCTCGAAAGAATTGAGTGGGAGGATGGTGGAGACTTGATGAGGTTATTGAACCGTCTCTTCAACTAGTGTGTGGCAGGGCACAGGGAGTTGTTCCTGTGGCACCTACACCAATTGAAGTGGAAGCTTATGATAGTGATCATGAAACTTCAGATCAAGTCACTACCAAACCTCGTGGGATGACAAGGATGCGTACTACTTCAGAGTGGTACGTAATCCTGTCTTGGAAGTCATGTTGCTAGACAACAATGAACCTACGAGCTATGGAGAAGCGATGGTGGGCCTGGATTCCAAAATGGCTCGAGGCCATATAATCCGAGAGAGGATCCATATATGAAAACAAAGTGTAGACTTTGGAAGAACTACTTGATGGTCGTAAGGCTGTTAGGTACATATGGATTTTAAAAGGAAGACGGACAATGATGGTATGTATCACCATTAAGAAAGCTCGACTTGTCGTTAAGATGTTTTCCGACAAGTTCAAGGAGTTGACTATGATGAGACTTTCTCACTCGTAGCGATGCTAAGAGTCTGTTGGAATTATATTAGCGATTACTGCATTATTTATGAAATCTTGCAGATAGGATGTCAAAACATTGTTTCCTCGATGATTTTCTTGAGGAAAGGTTGTATGTGATACAACCGGAAGGTTTTGTCAATCCTGAAAGATGCTAACAAGTATGCAAAGCTCCAGCAATCCTTCTAAGGACTGGAGTAAGCATCTCGGAGTTGGAATATATGCTTTGATGAGATGATCAAAGTTTTTGGGTGTATACAAAGTTTATGAGAAACTTGTATTTCCAAAGAAGTGAGTGGGAGCACTATAGAATTTCTGATGAGTATATGTTGTTGACATATTGTTGATCAGAAATGACGTAGAATTTCTGGAAAGCATATAGGGTTATTTGGAATGTGTTTTTCAATGGAAAGCCTGGATTAAGCTACTTGAACATTGAGCATCAAGATCTATAAGGATAGATCAAAACGCTTAATGGTACTTTCAAATGAGCACATACCTTGACATGATCTTGAAGGTGTTCAAGATGGATCAGTCAAAGAAGGAGTTCTTGCCTGAGTTGTAAGGTATGAAGTTAAGACTTAAAGCTCGACCACGGCAGAAGAAAGAGGAAGGACGAAGGTCGTCCCCTATGCTTTTGTCATAGGCTCCATACGGTACACCATGCTGAGTACCACACCTGATGTGTGCCTTGCCACATATTTGGCAATAGGGTACAAAGGTGATCTAGGAGTAGATCACCAGATAGCGGTCTAAATTATCCTTAGAGGAATAAGGATATGTTTCTCGGTTATGGAGGTGATAAAGAGTTCGACGTAAAGAGTTACGTCGATGCAAGCTTAACACCTATCCGGATAGCTCTGAGTAGAGATACCGGATACGTATAATGGAGCAAAAATTTAGAAAAGCTCCAAGTAGAACAGTTATTTGAAATGGCTCCAAATGTAGCATAGTAGTTGCATCTACAAGATGACATAGAAATTTGCGAAGTACATACGGATCTGAATGTTGCAGACCCGTTGACTGAAACCTCTCTCACAAGCATAACATGATCAAACCCAGAACTCTTTGGGTGTTAGTCACATGGGGATGTGACCTTGAGTGTTAATCACATATCGATGTGAACTGGATTATTGACTCTAGTGCAAGTGGGAGACTGTTGGAAATATGCCCTAGAGGCAATAATAAATTGGTTATTATTATATTTCCTTGTTCATGATAATCGTTTATTATCCATGCTAGAATTGTATTGATAGGAAACTCAGATACATGTGTGGATACATAGACAACACCATGTCCCTAGTAAGCCTCTAGTTGACTAGCTCGTTGATCAATAGATGGTTATGGTTTCCTGACCATGGACATTAGATGTCGTTGATAATGGGAGCACATCATTAGGAGAATGATGTGATGGACAAGACCCAATCCTAAGCCTAGCACAAGATCATGTAGTTCGTATGCTAAAGATTTTCTAATGTCAAGTATCATTTCCTTAGACCATGAGATTGTGCAACTCCCGGATACCGTAGGAGTGCTTTGGGTGTGCCAAACGTCACAACGTAACTGGGTGGCTATAAAGGTACACTACAGGTATCTCTGAAAGTGTCTGTTGGGTTGGCACGAATCGAGACTGGGATTTGTCATTCCGTGTAAACGGAGAGGTATCTCTTTGCCCACTCGGTAGGACATCATCATAATGTGCACAATGTGATCAAGGAGTTGATCATGGGATGATGTGTTACGAAACGAGTAAAGAGACTTGCCGGTAACGAGATTGAACAAGGTATCGGGATACCGACGATCAAATCTCGGGCAAGTATTGTACCACTAGACAAAGGGAATTGTATACAGGATTGATTAAGTCCTTGACATCGTGGTTTATCCGATGAGATCATCGTGGAACATGTGGGAGCCAGCATGGGTATCCAGATCCCGCTGTTGGTTATTGACCGGAGAGTCATCTCGGTCATGTCTGCATGTCTCCCGAACCCGTAGGGTCTACACACTTAAGGTTTGATGACGCTAGGGTTATAGGGAATAGATATACGTGGTTACCGAATGTTGTTCGGAGTCCCGGATGAGATCCCGGACGTCACGAGGAGTTCCGGAATGGTCCAGAGGTAAAGATTTATATATGGGAAGTCCTGTTTTGGTCGCCGGAAAAGTTTCCGGGTTTATCGGTAACGTACCGGGACCACCGGGAGAGTCCCGGGGGTCCACCAAGTGGGGCCACAAGCCCCGGAGGGCTGCATGGGCCAAGTGTGGGAGGGGACCAGCCCCAGGTGGGCTGGTGCGCCCCCCCCCCCACAAGGGCCCAAGGCGCCTAAGGGGAGGAGGGGGGCAAACCCTAAGGGCAGATGGGCCTTAGGGCCCATGCCTGGTGCGCCTCCCTCTCCCCTCCACCTGGCCGCCACCCAGATGGGATCTCCGGTGATTTGGATCACGACGAGTACGACTCCTTCAACCCCGTTCACTTGAACGCTTCCACTTAGCAATCTAAAAGGGTATGTAGATGCACTCTCCTTACCCTCGTTGCTACATTACTCCGTAGATTGGTCTTGGTGATGCGTAGAAAATTTTGAATTTCTGCTATGTTCCCCAACAGTATACAACAAAGGTGTTTAACACCAACCCGATACGTTTGATAATTTCATCTTCATAATGCTGGTCTATCTATTAAACCGGACCGGTATAACTACCGGATTTTCTTTATAACACTGATGATTTAGTCAAACCAGACCGGGTCAATGGCCACCGATTTATAATTGATCATGTGCCAACAACTGGTGGTTGGAAGCCGGGTCAAGGATACCGGTTTATAAAAAAATACTTATGATTGTTAACAAACAAAATTCAAATAGGAAAATATGCGAGGCTTTTTACGAGCTGCCAGGCTCCAAATCGAGGCTTTTCATGGGCTGCCAGACCTCTGAGCTAAACCATTTAACAAAGCCTTTTAAGATGGGCCTCCAATTAACCAATCATCATTTTAACTGTGACAAGTTCAGGGTCTGTAAAAGATTGACTTGTCAAACGTTCGATGGGTCATGCCAGGATTACCTGGATAGGAGTGGCTTACTTGATGAAGGCAGGTTAACCCGGGGTTTTAGGTGAATACACCAGGCTTTCAAGCCGTGGCTTGATAGCCAATTACGAGGGTCCTTTCAAACTCTTTGTTGCTTTGCAAAAAAGATCCCCCAAGTAACTTTGTGAGTGATGCTCAGCGTGTGCCTATGTTTGAGTTTCTACTGTGTACAATACTCTCTTTGGCTCCACCAATTTTTCCTTGTGTGGCTGAAATGCCTATCAAGAGGTGTAGTTGTGGTTCAAACATGACCAAGCCCCCTAGTGATTTTCTTTATATTTATGAAACTGCTAAAGCCGGTTTAACAAAGACTCCGCTTTGATCATTAACTTGTAAAAGCACACATATGATATAAGAAAGAACAGATACCCCACTTATAACGGAGGCTCCAGTTTATTATATGGTATATACACTGTCATAAATATGTACAGGTGAAGAGCCTATGGCTTCAAGTACAGTAAGGCCGAAGGAGAGCTATGTTCCATGGCCGCTTTGTCTCCTCCTCCGATTGACGTGAGTCTTCATGCTCTCGAACATCAATGAGGTAGTAAGATCCATTGTGCAGATTTTTGCTCACCACAAAGGGTCCTTCCCAAGGGGGGGATAACTTGTGCATATCAGTCTGATCCTGGATGAGCCGGAGCACCAAATCACCTTCTTGAAAGGTTATAGTTTTAACCCGGCGGCTGTGATAATGTCGAAGATCTTGTTGATAAATCGCCGAACATGCTGCTGCAATATCCCGCTCTTCATCCAACAGGTCCAGAGAATCCTGACGTGCCTTCTCATTATCAGCTTCAACATAAGCTGCTACACGGGGCGAATCGTGACGGATGTCACTAGGAAGAACCGCCTCCGCTCCATAATCCATGAAGAAAGGCGTGTAACCCGTAGACCTATTGGGTGTGGTGTTGATGCTCCATAACACAAAAGGTAGCTCCTCGACCCAACAACCCGGCGTCCGCTTTAAGGGAACCATAAGCCTTGGTTTGATACCCCGTAGAATTTCTTGATTTGCCCTTTCCGCTTGACCATTAGATTGGGGGTGAGCCACTGATGCTAGATCAAGCCGGATGTGCTCACGTTGATAGAATTCTTACATCTCTCCTTTTGATAAGTTAGTACCATTATCTATTATAATGCTATGTGGAAAGCCAAACCGGAATATCACCTTTTTGATGAATTGAACCGCCGTGGCTGCATCACACTTGCTGACTGGCTCTGCCTCTACCCATTTAGTGAATTTATCAACTGCTACTAACAGATGGGTCTTCTTGTCCTTGGAGCACTTGAAGGGTCCAACCATATCCAGCCCCCAAGTTGCAAACGGCCACGTAATTGGAATCATCCGCAACTCTTGAGCCGGAACGTGCGCACGGCGGGCAAACTTTTGACATCCATCACATCTTTTGACTAAATCGTCCGCATCAGCATGCGCCGTCAACCAATAAAACCGTGGCAAAAAGCTTTGGCAACCAACGACTTTGAACCGGCGTGGTGACCGCAATCCCCTTCATGAATTTCTCGCAAAATCTCACAACCTTCTTGAGGAGAAACGCATCGCTGAATTGCTCCTGAAACACTGTAACAATGTAACTCCCCGTTGAGTATGGTCATGGACTTGGACCACCGGATTATCTGTCGAGCCAACATTTCCTCAGCTGGTAACTGGCCCTAGTTCATGTAATCCAGATATGGGATCGTCCAATCCGGTATGGCATGCAGAGCTGCCACCAACTGAGCGCCAACTGTCGTGGGTTTGTCACGACAGATGTTTTCGTGAAAGGACTTAGTCATGGAGCCATCGCAACGGGTTAGCTTAAAGGGGTTAAACCGGACAAGGGGACACGGGAGTTTATACTAGTTCGGCCCCTTCGATGAAGGTAAAAGCCTACGTCTAGTTGTGATTGGTATTGTTAGGGTTTCGAAGGCCAGGGAGCGAATTTGCTTTGTCTGGCTCTCGAGTTGTTGTTGTCTGTCCCTAAACCGTAGCCGGGTCGTCCCTTTATATACATAGGTTGACGCCCGCCGGGCTACAGAGTCCCGAAACCGGATTATAAACGTATCCGGTTCGGCCTCTCTCTTTCTATCTTACTATACAAGTTACATGACTAGGCCGGTTTACATTTACAGACTGTAACCCACCTTTGGACCCTCCGTAAAGCGCCATCATCTTTATATCTTCATGGGCTTCTAATCTTCAAAGAGTCAACCCGGCTACATAAGACCGGTTTACCTCCAGTAGTAATATCCCCAATAGCAGGCATTGCGGGAAGTGATGTCAGCGGTGATGGAATTATCATGTGATGGATGGAAATTCGAGGAAGATGATTTGCGAGCCTGGAGCGTGTCATGCAGTCGAATAAGTTCGGCTGGGTCAGACTTGAACAGTCTGACGGATCGACGCAAGTCGGTTGGTATAGAAGACGGTGGTGGGATCAACGATGATGACATAGGAGCGTGATGCTGATGGTGACCGACTTCTGGGCGTGGAAACACGTGGCGCAGGCCCGATGGCTTGTGTGGCTTCGACAAGACTATGGCGCGGGGTTGATTCAAGGTGATGTACACACGGAGTTTGGAACCGACGGGACGCGAGGGTGGACTGATCATCTACCATGGAGTCATGTTGAAGGTGGAGCTGGATTGAGGGGCTATGGTGTAAGGATCCAGAGAATCGAAGCCTATTTAGCTGGGAAAAAGCGAGTGACACGTAATTCAGACTGGAGCCCAGTGGTCTGATGGAGGCGTGAAACTCGTCATCGGTCTATGATGATCGGTGGTACTCTGCAGTGGGGTTGAGTGGTGTGGGTTCACGACTCTTGAGACTCGACCGGGACAGCGGAGGCTCGACACGGTAATAGCGGCGAGGCGTGCGGTATGCATGGGACATGGAGACGGGCCAGGGCTCTGGTGGTCATACATGTGGTGAGACAACTGCGAATTTGACTCGGGATGACTATAAGCAATGGTAAAATTCCTTCAAGTTTTAGACAGGCGGTTAAGAAAGGAGCGGTGATGTTGAGTTCAGGTAACTCTTATGTGTGACACCCAATATGTGAGTTGTTCACTTTCATGCAGGTCAGTGATCAGTGTGTGATAATGTTGATGGATACTCTGGAAGTTGGGAGCACGGACTAGAGTAAAGAGGAACTTAATTTTGCTCGAGTGTTGACTGTGGTCAGGAAAAGGAGGGACTACAAGTTGCAGGTGGAGTCACATGGAGTCTTTGGAGTAGCAGCGGTAAGTCATGGGATAAGCTCAAGTTCAATGTACATGGAAGTTTGACACATTGACGAATTCAAGGTGGTGGAGAATATTCGCCAAGGTGGAGTTTGTTAGAGTTGTGTCGAATATTGTGTACAAGGTAGGTTACAGTTGGACTAGGAGTTGTATTGTGTTTACATAGGATGTGGAGTCGTGTCCTAATAGGACACTTGTATCCTAGGCCTCTCATATATAGCGGGGGTAGACACACGATGTAACATATGCCAACATAATAGCACCGGAACGTAGGGGAAGCCGGCGGCATGTGCCGGTGTCCAGGGCGACCGGGTGCGGTATTGTGACGGTGTCACGGGGAGGAGCACCCGTAGTCAGGCCCCGGAGATGTAGCCATATCGGTGAACCTCGTTAACAAATCTCGGTGTCGTGCTCGTGTGATTGCTTGGTCCTCGAATGATCAACGGTATGCTTCGGATTTATTCTAACACTGCCTCGTCCACAACGCCCGGTTCCTCCGCCGCTCCCGCGCGTTCCACGGGACGCCTCCGGTGCTCGACTTCCTCAACAAGCAGCCTGAGGCTCCACTCTTCGTCCCCACCTCCGCCGCCTTCGCTGTCCCCTCCTCCGCGATGTCCCACGACTCCTGGTGGGCCTTGGATTGCCGCCACGACCGCGCCCTCCTACAAAACAGAAACTCCGAGAATCTCCTGGTCTGGCACCTCATGTCCGGCGAGAGGCGTTGCTTGCCGCGGCCGCCGCCGGCGCTCGATGACTACGATCTCGGATACGGCTTCAACGCCGCAGTTCTTCGCGCGGCCGGCAACGAGGACTGCGTCGACTGCCGCTCCTGCCCGTTCCTCGTGGCCATGGCGTCCACCCACGGCAACGATGCTGGCCTGACCTCCGCCTGCGTCTACTCGTCCGAGACCGACGTCTGGGGCGACATCATCTCCATCCCCACAGTAGAGGATGTAGAGATGCACCCGACGGCTCTGGTCAGGAACACACTCTACTGGCTGATGTCCGCCAGTTGCATCCTGGCACTTGATATGGACAAGCATAGCTTGCATATAACCGAGGTGCCAAACGATATGTTTTGCTACTATGAAGGCACAATTGTCCTCATGCCGGCAGAGGGTGGAGGCCTTGGCTTTGCAACAGTTGAAGGTTTCAATCTTCTTTTGTTCTCAAGGGTGGCTGCCATTGACGGCACGCTGGTCTGGATGCTTCGCAGGACCATTGATCTGAGAAAGTTTCTCGCTCCGGATGTGGTGCTGAGGCCTAGGAGGTTTCCAGTGGAGGTAATTGCCTTCGCCGAAGATGCCGATGTGATCTTCATTTGCGCCGGCCGCTCCGTCTACATGCTTCATCTCAAGTCTATGAAGTTTGATGAGGTGTCCCGGAAAGGATGGTATGGCCCCAGCATTTTTCCATACACTAGTTTCTACACCGCGGTATTACCATATCTTTGATCCTCAAGAAATGATAAAATGTAGTGTTGTATATGAGTAGATGTCTCATTAACTAACTTCTTATCCAAAGATGAACATTTATGATGTGCACTCTTAAAATTCTTGTTTGGCACATCCCGTTGATTCTTCTAATTTCCCAACACAGTCTGCTCATTTCTGTTTTTTACAAGTGATGATACGTGCGTGTGCTATGAAATAACCATCTTAATTACAGGTGAAAATCAAGGTGCGCACCGACGTTCTGCCTTAAGGCTAGTCATAGCTGAAGTAACTTAGCTAGTAACATAACGCACTTCAAGAAAATTCTGCTTATCTGACAAATAATTAATGAGATATGGTAACATAATATGTTACTGTAACATAGCGCTTTTCAAGACAAGATGAGTCTACAAGCTAATAAATGAAGCCATCTATAATACTACTATTATGTTACTTTGCATTATGAAGGTAGTAACTTAGACTAGTGTTATATGCATGACACTAGTCTAAGTTACTCCCCACTATGACCAGCCTAATACTCATCATCATCTCGACCTAGTCACCTAGATTATACCATGTGTTTATATCTTCAGTCATTATGAAGACCTGCATTATTTGTAGTCAACAGATATCTAACGGGGATTCACAAACAAAAAAGCCAATTTTTGTAGTCATTTTTTCCTGCCGTGTCGAAAATGTTAGAATAAATTCGAGGCGCTCCGTCGATCTACCAAGGATCAAACAATCGCACAAGCACGCTACCGAGATTTGTTAACGAGATTCATCGCTATGGCTACATCCCGAGGCATATGACTACGAGCGCTCCTCCCCATGACACCACTATAATACCGCACCCCGGCCACCCGAGCGCCGACACACGCCGCCGGCTCCCCCGCGTGCCCGTGCTATTATGTTGGTATAGGTTACATCGTGTGTCTACCCCCGATATATATGAGAGGCCTAGGATACAGGTGTCCTATTAGGACACAACTTTTACCCTATCTACACACAGTCCAAAACCAAGTCCAACTGTAACTTACCTTGTACAATAATATTCGACACAATTCTAACATACTCCACCTTGGCGAATATTCTTTACCACCTTGAATTCATCCATGCATTGAACCTCCTTGTACATTGGACTTGAGATACGCCATAAGCACCACCGCTACTCCCAGTCTCCATGTGACTCCACCTGTAACTGTAGTCCCTCCTCGTCTTCTTCACAGTCAACACTCGAGCAAAGTTAAGTTCCTCATTACTCTACTTTGTGCTCCCAACTTTCGAAGAATCCGTTCAACACCATCACACACCGACCACTGTCTGCGTGAAAATGAACAACTCACATATTGGACACCACATATAAGAGTTACCTGAACTCAACGTCACCGCTCATTCTGTACTGCTTGTCCAAACTTTAAGGAATTTCACTGTCGCCCTGTGTCACCCCGAGTCAAATTCACAATTGTCTTACCCTTTTCCCAGATAGTCTCTGACATGTCCCACATCTATAGCACTCCACCTCCTTATGTACTTGTCATCCGCACTTTTCCATGTGCACTGAACACCACAGAATATATGGCCATGTACTCTCTTCGCTTTTGACAATTTCAGACTTTCCGTCACTTTCTTTGATTCCCTATGGTCCATTGTCATCCATCTGACATGTCAAACTCGACAGATCTAGTCACCAACTTGAACCTGGTACTCGTCAACACTGCTTCAGCACCCCTTGCACAATTTGTCTAACCACTAGTGCCTTGGCATGTCGCTGTGTCCCGTGCTTACTGCACGCCTCGCCGCTATCACCGCGTCGAGCCTCTGCTGTCCTGGTCGAGTCTCCCGGGTAGCTAGCCCCTCTGCCTCAAACCGGCCCACTGCAGAGAACCATCGATTATCACCGACCGATGCTGAGTATCACGTCTCCATCAGACCACTGGTACCCAGTCTGAACCACGTGTCTCTCGCCTTCCCACTGAAATAGGCTACGATTCTTCGGATCCTTACACCATAGCCCCTCCATCAACACAGAGTGAAGTCATCCATCAAACTCCAGCTTCACCTTCAACATGACTCCATGGTAGATGATCAGTCCACCCACACGCCCTGTCAACTTCAAGCTCCATGTATGCATCACCTTGAATCAACCCCGCGCCATAGTCTTGTCAAAGCCGCATAAGCTCTCGGGCATGCGCCGCGTGTTTCCACACCCCAGAAGTTGGCTGCCACCATCAGCATCACGCTCATATGTCGTTGTCGCTGAAGTCACTGCCATCTTCTGCTTTGACCAACATCCACGTCAGTCCATCAGACAATCCAGTCCGACCCAGCTGAAATTATCCGACTGCAACCATGCTCCACCCTGCATCGTGTTTTCCTCGTACATCCCTGTGCATTGCTTAACGTCCTGTGTATGCATGATCCTTCCATGATGCTCCCGAGGCTCCTTCAAACCTTACATACGCATCGCCATCCTCCTGTATGTGCTCCAAGCTCCTTAGCAAACCTGGCCAAGAGACAAAGAAAACTATCTATGCAATTCTGACCATGATAGCCCCGCCTCTACACAATTTCTTCTGCATGTCCATCAATGCCATTAGCTTCATGTACACAAGCGGATCCTTTTTTTCAACAAACGAATCTCGTGCCTCGCATCAAGCTTTCCTATGCACCTCACCTAGCCAACTCGTACAACTCCTGTCGAAGACTTTCCGCTCCGGCCACAAGTTCCTGATGGACCACATACCTGTGCATAGGCTGCTCCAGGCATGTGCCTTGCAAACCCAAACGCTTTGAACCCAGTCCTGCTTGAGCCACTAAGTTTTGGCCGGACCTAGCCGATCCCCTAAATATAATGAATATAGTTTACAACCGAATTTAAACACGCTGAATGGTTCAAATGTAGCAAATAGCATTTCATAGAACAACTAGGATCGCTTAGATGTTGCCAATGGTGCTCAACAAGATCTTGTTGCAGCTGAGTATGAACTTGACGGTTCTCGATCTTGCGATGCCCCTCAAGGAATGTCAAGATCCTGTTTGTATCATACTCTGGCTCAACCGGAGTCCCGTTGGTGATGTACCAAAAGTTCTTAGGCATATCTCTCTCATCTTCAATGATCATGTTATGCAATTCACCATAGAACCTTGGAGTTCCAGTACTCGACAGGGCCACGAACAATTGCAAAGCGCTTCTAAAGCACACCGAAGGCTCTTTCCACATCTTTCCTTGCAGCTTCTTGACATTGGGCAAAGTTAGTGTTCTTGTTACCTTTTGGATGCAGAATTGTTTTGACCAAGGTGGCTCATGATGGATAGATGCCATATGTAAGGTAGCAACCCATCGAATAGTTGTGCCCGTTGACTGAGTACTCGCAAGCGGGAGCTTCACCTTTTATAAGCCTAGAAAACATAGGTGATCTTGATAGCACATTCAAGTTATTGTGAGAGCCAGACAGACCAAAGAATGAATGGCATATCCAAAGATCCTTCAATGCAAATGCCTCAAGAATGATCGTTGGATTGTTGACATGGCCTTTGTACCGACCTTTCCAACCTGTAGGACAATTCTTCCATCTTCAGTGCATACAGTCAAGTGATCCAAGCATCCCTGGCCATCGTCTTACTTCACTCTCAGTTATCAGCCTTTGGGTGTCTTCCTATGTTGGTGCTCTCAAGTACTCCAGGCCAAATACACCGATCATTGCTTTGGTGAACCTTCGAACAGCCTCCAAGATTGTATCTTCGCCAATGCGTACATAGTCATCAATTGCATCGGCAGAATACCCATATGCCAAGACTCGAACAACCGCAATGCATTTCATCAGAGGGCTTGAACTGATCTCTCCAAATGCATTTCTCCGGAGTTTGAACAGTCATCATATCTCTCAACGGCTTTTGCAATGGCCAGGAAAAGACTTGTGTGCATCCGAAAGCGTCGGCGAAAATACTTCTTTGGATAGGTTGGGTTTGGATCAAAGTAATCTTTCATGATCTTGGCATGGCCCTTGATACGTCTCCAATGTATCTATAATTTTTGATTGCTCCATGCTATATTATCTACTATTTTGGACATTATTGGGCTTTATTATCCACTTTTATACTATTTTTGGGACTAACCTATTAACCGGAGGCCCAGCCCAGAATTGCTGTTTTTTGCCTGTTTTAGGGTTTCGAAGAAAAGGAATATCAAACGGAGTCCAAACGGACTGAAACCTTTGGGAACATGATTTTCTCATCGAATACAACTCAGGAGACTTGGACCCTACGTCAAGACACGTAATAGGAGGCCACGAGGTAGGGGGCGCGCCTACCCCCCTCAGGCGCGCCCTCCACCCTCGTGGGCCCCCTGTTGCTCCACCGACGTACTTCTTCCTCCTATATATATATCCACGTACCCCCAAACGATCAGAGCAGGAGCGAAAACCCTAATTCCACCACCGTAACTTTCTGTACCCATGAGATCCCATCTTGGGGCCTGTTCTGGAGCTCCGCCGGAGGGGGCATCGATCACGGAGGGCTTCTACATCAACACCATAGCCCCTCCGATGAAGTGCGAGTAGTTTACCTCAGACCTACGGGTCCATAGTTAGTAGCTAGATGGCTTCTTCTCTCTTTTTGGATCTCAATACAATGTTCTCCCCCTCTCTTGTGGAGATCCATTCGATGTAATCTTCTTTTTGCGGTGTGTTTGTTGAGACCGATGAATTGTGGGTTTATGATCAAGTCTATCTACGAATAATATTTGAATCTTCTCTGAATTCTTTTATGTATGATTGGTTATCTTTGCAAGTCTCTTCGAATTATCAGTTTGGTTTGGCCTACTAGATTGATCTTTCTTGTAATGGGAGAAGTGCTTAGCTTTGGGTTCAATCTTGCGGTGTCCTTTCCCGGTGACAATAAGGGCAGCAAGGCACGTATGGTATTGTTGCCATCGAGGATAACAAGATGGGGTTTTCTTCATATTGCATGAGTCTATCCCTCTACATCATGTCATCTTGCTTAAGGCGTTACTCTGTTTTTAACTTAATACTCTAGATGCATGCTGGATAGCGGTCGATAAGTGGAGTAATAGTAGTACATGCAGGTAGGAGTCGGTCTACTTGTCTCGGACGTGATGCCTATATACGTGATCATACCTAGATATTCTCATAACTATGCTCAATTTTGTCAATTGCTAAACAGTAATTTGTTCACCCACCGTAGAATACTTATGCTCTCAAGAGAAGCCACTAGTGAAACCTATGGCCCCCGGGTCTATCTTTATCATATCAATCTCCTACTACTTAGTTATTTACTTTGCTATTTACTTTGCCTTTATTTTACTTTGCATCTTTATCATAAAAATACCAACAATATTATCTTATCATATCTATCAGATCTCACTCTCGTAAGTGGCCCTATAGGGATTGACAACCCCTATTTGCGTTGGTTGCGAGGATTTATTTATTTTGTGCAGGTGCGAGGGACTCGCGCGTAGCCTCATACTGGATTGACACCTTGGTTCTCAAAAACTGAGGGAAATACTTATGCTACTTTGCTGCATCATCCCTTCCTCTTCGGGGAGAACCAACGCAGTGCTAAAAGAGGTAGCAAGAAGGATTTCTGGCGCCGTTGCCGGGGAGGTCTACGCAAAAGTCAACATACCAAGTACCCATCACATACCCTTATCTCCCGCATTACATTATTTGCCATTTGCCTCTCATTTTCCTCTCCCCCACTTCACCCTTGCCGTTTTATTTGCCCTCTCTCTGTCTCTCTATCCTCGCTCTATTTGCCTCTTTTTGCCCACTTGCTTTTTTGTTTGCTTGTGTGTTGGTTTGCTTGCTTGTCGTTATGGCTAGTCCCTTATCTTCTCCTTGACCCCTGAGTTCGAAATCTTTCACTTTAAACAAAGGTTAGGAGAAAACTTAAAAGATGCCTGGTTGAGAATAATGGAATCTCATCGTAATTGTATCTCTGAAATAAATCTGAGAATTTTGCTTCGCAATTTTTATGTTGGATTAAATATGTCTCATAGACAACTCTTGGATTGCGTTGCCAAAGGCAATTTTATTGAAATCGATCCCCATATTGCACTTGAATTATAGAAGGTATAGTGGGAACACTACCTCAACAAAAGGGGCCTCATCCTACCCAGGAAGAGACACAAGTTTTTGAAAACTTTTGTGAAGTTACTAAAATCTTGCAGAAATCTCTTGAACCTCTTAAGAACATTAGTGGAAATATTCACCGTATGAATATGTTGATTACCCTTTGCAATAAGCGGTTGGATTCGTTAGATCTAAAATTTTCAGAATATGAAGGGAAACGTAAAGAACCTCCCGAATTCAAACTTGATTCCGCTAAAAAGTTGAAAACCAAAGATGGCAATACCTAAATCTATTCTTGCTTGTTATGCCTAGCTAGGGGCGTTAAACGATAGCGCTTGTTGGGAGGCAACCCAATTTTATTTTTTATTACTTGCTTTTTGCTCCTGTTTAGTAATAAATAAATTATCTATCCTCTGTTTTGGTTGTGTTTTTTGTGTTTAACTAATTTTTGTGCCAAGTAGAACCGTTGGGAAGACTTGGGGAAAGTCTTGTTGAACTTGCTGTAAAAAACAGAAACTTTAGCGCTTACGAGAACTGCTGTCATTTTTATTTTGAATGTTATATTTAGTTAATTATTTTTTCAGATGATTAATAGATAAATTCTTCACGTCCAGCAATTTATTTTAGAATTTTTGGGGTTCCAGATGTTGCGCTAGCTATAGATTACTACAGACTGTTCTATTTTTGACAGATTCTGTTTTTCGTGTGTTGTTTGCTTATTTTGATGAATCTATGGCTAGTAAAATAGTTTATGAACCATAGAGAAGTTGGAATACAGTAGGTATAACACCCATATAAATAAATAATGAGTTCATTACAGTACCTTGAAGTGGTCTTTTGTTTTCTTTCGCTAACGGAGCTCATGAGTTTTTCTACTTTAAATTTTGTGTTGTGAAGTTTTCAAGTTTTGGGTAAAGATTTGATGGATTATGGAACAAGGAGTGGCAAGAGCCTAAGCTTGGGGATGCCCATGGCACCCCCAAGATAATATAAGGACACCTAAAAGCCAAAGCTTGGGGATGCCCCGGAAGGCATCCCCTCTTTCGTCTACTTCTATCGGTAACTTTACTTGGAGCTATATTTTTATTTATCACATGATATGTGTTTTGCTTGGAGCGTCTTGTATGATTTGAGTCTATGATTATTAGTTTACCACAATCACCCTTGCTGTACACACCTTTTGAGAGAGCCATACATGATTTGGAATTTGGTAGAATACTCTATGTGCTTCGCTTATATCTTTTGAGTTATATAATTTTGCTCTAGTACTTCACTTATATCTTTTAGAGCACAGTGGTGGATTTGTTTTATAGAAACTATTGATCTCTCATGCTTCACTTAGATTATTTTGAGAGTCTTAATAGCATGGTAATTTGCTTAAAATCCTAATATGCTAGGTATTCAAGATTAGTAAAATTTTCTTAAGAGTGTTTTGAATACTAAGAGAAGTTTGATGCTTGATGATTGTTTTGAGATATGGAGGTAATAATATCAAAGTCGTGCTAGTTGAGTAGTTGTGAAATTGAGAAATACTTGTGTTGAGGTTTGCAAGTCCCGTAGCATGCACATATGGTAAACGTTATGCAACAAATTTGAAACATGAGGTGTTATTTGATTGTCTTCCTTATGAGTGGCGGTCGGGTACGAGCGATGGTTTTTTCCTACCAATCTATCCCCCTAGGAGCATGCGCGTAGTACCGAGGTTTTTGATGACTTGTAGATTTTTGCAGTAAGTATGTGAGTTCTTTATGACTAATGTTGAGTCCATGGATTATACGCACTCTCACCCTTCCATCCTTGCTAGCCTCTTCGGTACCGTGCATTGCCCTTTCTCACATTGAGAGTTGGCGCAAACTTCACCGGTGCATCCAAACCTCGTGATATGATACGCTCTTTCACACATAAACCTCCTTATATCTTCCTCAAAACAGCCACCATACCTACCTATTATGGCATTTCCATAGCCATTCCGAGATATATTGCCATGCAACTTTCCATCATTCCGTTCATCATGACACATTCATCATTGTCATATTGCTTAGCATGGTCATGTAGTTGACATAGTATTTGTGGCAAAGCCACCATTCATAATTTTTCATACATGTCACTCTTGGTCCATTGCATATCCCGATACACCGCCGGAGGCATTCATATAGAGTCATCTTTGTTCTAGTATCGAGTTTTAATCATTGAGTTGTAAATAAATAGAAGTGTGATGATCATCATTTTCTAGAGCATTGTCCCAAGTGAGGAACAAAAAAAGAATATAAAAAAGGAGAAAGGCCATAAAAAAAGAAAAGGCCCCAAAAAAGAGAAAGGCCATAAAAAAAACGCCCAAAAAAGAGAAAAGAAAAAATGAGAGAAAAAGAGAGAAGGGACAATGTTACTATCCTTTGCCACACTTGTGCTTCAAAGTAGCACCATGATCTTCATAGTAGAGAGTCTCTCATGTTATCACTTTCATATACTAGTGCGAATTTTTCATTATAGAACTTGGCTTGTATATTCCAACAATGGGCCTTCTCAAGTGCCCTAGGTCTTCGTGAGCAAGCAAGTTGGATGCACACCCACTAGTTTCTTTTTTTGAGCTTTCATACATTTATAGCTCTAGTGCATCCGTTGCATGGCAATCCCTACTCCTTGCATTAACATCAATCGGTGGGCATCTCCATAGCCCATTGATTATCCTCGTTGATGTGAGACTTCCTCCTTTTTTGTCTTCTCCACATAACCACCCTCATTATATTCTATTCCACCTATAGTGCTATGTCCATGGCTCGCGCTCATATATTGCGTGAAAGTTTATAAGTTTGAGATTACTAAAGTATGAAACAATTGCTTGGCTTGCCATCGGGGTTGTGCATGATGATAGCATTCTTGTGTGACGAAAATGAAACATGACTAAACCATATGATTTTGTAGGGATGAACTTTCTTTCGCCATGTTATTTTGAGAAGACATAATTGCTTAGTTAGTATGCTTGAAGTATTATCATTTTTATGTCAATATGAACTTTTGTCTTGAATTTTTTGGATCTGAATATTCATACCACAATTAAGAATAATTACATTAAAATTATGCCAAGTAGCACTCCGCATCAAAAATTCTGTTTTTATCATTTACCTACTCGAGGACGAGCAGGAATTAAGCTTGGGGATGCTTGATACGTCTCCAACGTATCTATAATTTTTTATTGCTCCATGCTATATTATCTACTATTTTGGACATTACTGGCTTTATTATCCACTTTTATATTATTTTTGGGACTAACCTATTAACCGGAGGCCCATCCCAGAATTGCTGTTTTTTGCCTGTTTTAGGGTTTCGAAGAAAAGTAATATCAAACGGAGTCCAAACGGAATGAAACCTTCGGGAACGTGATTTTCTCATCGAATACAACTCAGGAGACTTGGACCCTACGTCAAGACACGTAATAGGAGGCCACGAGGTAGGGGGCGCGCCTACCCCCCCTCAGGCGCACCCTCCACCCTCGTGGGCCCCCTGTTGCTCCACCGACATACTTCTTCCTCCTATATATATCCACGTACCCCCAAACGATCAGAGCAGGAGCGAAAACCCTAATTTCACCGCCGTAACTTTATGTATCCATGAGATCCCATCTTGGGGCCTGTTCCGGAGCTCCGCCGGAGGGGGCATCGATCACGGAGGGCTTCTACATCAACACCATAGCCCCTCCGATGAAGTGTGAGTAGTTTACCTTAGACCTACGGGTCCATAGTTAGTAGCTAGATGGCTTCTTCTCTCTTTTTGGATCTCAATACAATGTTCTCCCCTCTCTTGTGGAGATCCATTCGATGTAATCTTCTTTTTGCAGTGTGTTTGTTGAGACCGATGAATTGTGGGTTTATGATCAAGTCTATCTACGAATAATATTTGAATCTTCTCTGAATTCTTTTATGTATGATTGGTTATCTTTGCAAGTCTCTTCGAATTATCAATTTGGTTTGGCCTACTAGATTGATCTTTCTTGCAATGGGAGAAGTGCTTAGCTTTGGGTTCAATCTTGCGGTGTCCTTTCCCGGTGAGAATAAGGGCAGCAAGGCACGTATGGTATTGTTGCCATCGAGGATAACAAGATGGGGTTTTCTTCATATTGCATGAGTCTATCCCTCTACATCATGTCATCTTGCTTAAGGCGTTACTCTATTTTTAACTTAATACTCTAGATGCATGCTGGATAGCGATCGATGAGTGAAGTAATAGTAGTAGATGCAGGTAGGAGTCGGTCTACTTGTCTCGGACGTGATGCCTATATACATGATCATACCTAGATATTCTCATAACTATGCTCAATTCTGTCAATTGCTCAACAGTAATTTGTTCACCCACCGTAGAATACTTATGCTCTCAAGAGAAGCCACTAGTGAAACCTATGGCCCCCGGGTCTATCTTTATCATATCAATCTCCTACTACTTAGTTATTTACTTTACTATTTACTTTGCCTTTATTTTACTTTGCATCTTTATCATAAAAATACCAAAAATATTATCTTATCATATCTATCAGATCTCACTCTCGTAAGTGGCCCTATAGGGATTGACAACCCCTATTTGCGTTGGTTGTGAGGATTTATTTGTTTTGTGCAGGTGCGAGGGACTCGCGCGTAGCCTCCTACTGGATTGACACCTTGGTTCTCAAAAACTGAGGGAAATACTTACGCTACTTTGCTGCATCATCCATTCCTCTTCGGGAAAAACCAACGCAGTGCTAAAAGAGGTAGCAGCCCTCCGCTCTATCACGGTTGATGTGTATGCGGCGAAATTGTGATCCTTTCCTCGGTCGTCGAACATCATCGTTGAAAATCATGCCTAAAACTGTGTCAAAGTCATCGTCGTTTTGTTCCTCCTCTTCGGATGACGACGAGTGCCCCAACGCCATCTCCCTCAACCTCTTCATCTATAATTCAAATGGTTCGGTTCAGTCCAAACGGCTCGGTTCAAAGAGAAACAAACAAAAAACTCACCTAGGCAATTCTTCGAACACTTGGGGTGCGGTGGTGGTGCAAAAGCCGGCCGACATGGTTTAGACCGAACCGGCGAGCAGCGTGTGACCTGCAGTGGTGCGCAAGCAAGGTGAGATGCGGCAGTTGCTAGAGAAAGAAGAAACTCGAAAGAAAACGGAAGAATCAACAATGGCGATAGCGGCGGCGTTTCACCTTGATTCCGGTGACGGCGACAGGGGCCGAACGGGCTGGACGACGGGCAGAACGGCGGCGGAGGGTAAGGGATGGAACGAGGTAGCGGCGGGGCTGGCGGGAGGCGCACTGGCGAAGATGCAGCGGCGGCGTGAACGCGAGAGAGAGCCGCAACGTTTTACTCGGCTGCCTATCGGTGGAGTAAAAATAGAGAAATTTTTGGGGCCGAAGTAAAAATATACTCCACTAACAGTAGATAGGGGATCGGCTAGGTGCCGGTTAGTGGAGTGAAATTAGGGGATCGGTTAGAAATGTCGTTACTTTGCAGACTTCATTGCAGGAGTATGGTAATGCTGACTTCAATGTAGTTAAGAGAGAAGGTGTTGGATGCTGAAACCTATATCACAATATGTAGTGTGCTTCATCTACATCAAATGCAAGGAAAAATCTTCTTTAAACACCAATCTTGGTCTAAATATATTATGAAAGCATAAATGCCTTATTTTTGCAAGGGTGTTTTTTAAGGGCATGTGCTACTTAATACTCTCTTTGTTCCGTAAGGAGTACATACAGATTTTTTGAAATGTCAGACTTCACAAATTTTGGCCAACTTTATAGAGGAAACTATTTATATGCACAATACCAAATATATAAATATGAAACTACATCTTATGAAAT
>NC_041382.1:703197519-703287882 GCF_002162155.2 Triticum dicoccoides | reverse complement strand
GGGGGGGCTTTTTGAAAAAATAAGAATAGTAACATAATTTGAACCTGTTAGTATCCATGGTAGAATTTGTCGTTTTATGTTTCTAAATGTGTGGATCAAGTCTGAATTCAAAATTTGATGAGATGGTAGATACATCCTTTGCAGTGTTGTCCATAAAATTTCTAAGAACCTTTATACGCCAAACCAACACGATTTCGCCGATTTTCATCTAAAGAGGTGAGTTCATACAAGTCACCACTTTTTTTTATCAAATAATGGTTTAGTGTTATGGTTCATATGAGTCAAAATGCTGCTCCATTGTTTTTTTCCTTTACGAGAAGGCCAAGGACATATATTAAATCTGTCAATACCATGGTTGAAAAATAAAGGACAATAAAGATTACAACCAATCAAATATCCTTCAGTGTTTTTATTGCAATTTTCTAAACAAATCCAAGCAGCCTTTAACATTAAGTAAAGATAACGAGCATAAGCTTATCCCAAGCCGAAACACAGCCATCAAAGTTGGGCCAGCTAAGACGCAATTCAAGCAAGACTTCCCATGTAGGACATTACGTTGAAGAAAAGGATATTCTGCTTAGTAGCACGTCCCCTCCGACGCTCGTATCTTAACCCTTACAACGCACACACATTGGTCAGTTTTGAGTTAGAAGCTGTCTACAACTCGTAGCGGTAGAAATTGGGACAACCCGTCCCATGATCGCGCCCCTGGAAGAAGTGACATTGGTTGGACCAGACCTAATGTACAGAGAGTAACGATGCTTCCATCTCGAGTTCACTGTAGCATCATCTTCAACCAGGATCCAGATCCCCACTTCCACCCACTCCTGGTAAAACCTTTTAGGCACAACTCGCCCTGCTGCATCACGTCCAACAGAAAGGATTCATCGAGTGCACGACCCAATGACAAAGGTATCCGGTAGTGGAATGACGTAGAACATCTCATCTTCCAGGTTGTTGAAGCGAACGAACATGGGGTCGAAGATGGTTGCAGACCAGGCCTGGCTGAAAGACTTGAACCGCAGGAGGGACTTCATTGGCAGCCAAAAAATGATCTTGAGAACAAGCTCTTCCAGCAACTGGGGGGACATCTTGCCTCCTTCCTCTCCCTCTTCTTACAAGTCTTCAAAGTCTTGAAGTCCATGGCATACATGCAGCAAGAAACACACTATGATGCGTAATATTTTCTGAGGCAATACTATGATGCTTAATAACTCGACATTGTTAGTTTTTTTAGGTAAGCCAAGAATTTATTACTCAAAGACTACAAAGTTTGGAATACAAATAGGATCATGGGTTGGCCCAAGCAAACATGACGGCCCGATCTAATGAATGGGAGAGCTTGGCTAGCGAATGAACTTCAAAATTAGAAGCTCGACCTTCAAAACTAAAGATACATTTGAAGTTTTTTTATCTAAGCTTGATTTCATTAACGGTCTGATCGTAACTTCTGTGGCATTGTTAGTATGATTGCCAATAAATAAATATCCTTGTTGCAAGTCCATTTGTACCCTCAAATGTGGCTCAATGGACAAATACCCCTCTGAAGTCGATTTTGCTACAAGTTTTCTATGATTTAGGTCTCTAAAACCGGGTAAATTGCTCCTTGAGAAGTTTTGCTATGATTTAGGTGGTTTGGGGAAATGACGTTGTCCTCCACTTCTCTCCACTAAAGTCAAGTCCTACACAGACCCATACAAAAACACATGGTGAGCATGGCGCAAAACTAACTGAAGTGGGTGGAATCAACAAGGGAGAAAGAGAGGGGCAGGATGAGCTGTAGAGTATGTGGCGTGGGCACAGCTAGGACCGGAATGAGGACATGGATTAGCTTGAAGGCGGGAAGGGTGGTGCCCACTAGAGGACATAGGCGTTGCATGGAGCCGCCAAGCACCGACCCGACGACGGTAGGCGCCGCGTCTGCTTCGATCCGCTATTCCGTTTGGGTGGCCATCCGTGGATCATTCACATCCCCGGTTCATCAGTTAGAGGCGGGGAAACAAAATAGGTTAGCCACGAGAGCAAATTATGGACGCACTCTAGTCGAAGAAAAGCGAGAAAGGAGCACATGGGTTCCACCTCTACGGTTCATATGCACAACCCTGGCAACTAGACTAGGGGCTCTCACTTCAACAGAGAGGATCTAACCTGGGCTCACGCACCAGGTCAGGGAGGACGACAACGACACTATGGAAGGTTGCAGCGACCATCGGAGCACCGCATCATGGATGGAGGAGCTCGGGGCCGATGGTCTTGTCGGGAGGTGTCAGGAGCATTAGGAACACTAGAGGGAGCTCAGGGAATGTGGCAGAGGCGCCAGAGCTCGTCGATGCTAGGGAATCAACCATAACGGTGGTAGCCCAAAGATGAGGAAGACGATATCCAGACTGTAATTTGGGGATGACTCGCTCTAATCGCTTTCTCAGAGTAAATGAGGGAGGTGCAGCAAAGCTTTTTGACATGGCGGTGTGGCTCAAGGTGGACGATAGCCGTGTGGATGCCGATGATGGTGGCGGTGATTGCAACATGGGAGCGTGCGGGCCGCATGATTTATGCTGCGAGAGGCAGAGGGAGGGGATAGAGGGGGCGAGGGCACCTGAGGGCGAGCTATATAGGGCGTGTTTGGTTGGAGTCCACGTGATCGCAAGCCTGGCCTATCATGTGCCTGGTTCTTGCCTGACTCTTGTTTGGTTGATGCCTGGGAGAGAAAATGGCTGCCTGGCCTGGTTGTCGCTTGAAACATGGTTAGCTTGGTCTGGTTCAAACATTTGAATAAAATAATATATTAAGCTCAGGCAGTGTGATCCGCCTGGACCAGGCGTCCAACTTTTCAAGCCTGGCTGTGTGCCTGATAGTAAACAAGCAACGAGAGCAGTGTTGGAAATGTTTTAAACACAAAAGGACAAATTAACAGGCAAGGAAGGGAACCAAACGCTTATGCATCAGGCTATCCTGGCCAGGCGAAAAATGATGCCATCCCAGGCTTCCTCCAGGCACTATTTTTTTCCAGGCATACTTTCCAGGCCTTCAACCAAACAGGCCCATAGTCCCTCGGCAGTGCTGTAGCACCTCAGTGGTGAGCATCGACATCCATAGTGGTCGGATGAATTACAAGCAGGAGAGAGGGAGAAAGAAGGAAGATGATGTCATATGTCCCAAAACAATCTAAATCATAACAAAACAACTCAAGGGGCAAGTTTATTCGGTTTTAGAGATTCCAGGATTAAAATTGTATCAAAATTGACTTTAGAGGGTTATTTGTCCACGAGACACATTTGGGGTGGACTTCTTTCTTTCAATCATCTCCCGTTAACAACAAACAGAAACTAGGCATTTCCTATTTGGTGCTTCAGGCGCTCATTATAGTACATTTAGTAAACGGCCGCACACCCCATCAACCAGCTCGCATTTTTTGAACTGGCGACTTTCTTGTCGATGTATGCTACAGTAGCCAACACGCCACCCTTATATGATGTGTTTACTTACATCTTCTTCACTTTTTTTCTTTTCTCTTTCTTTTTTCTTTTTCCGTTTCTTCTTTCATTTTTGCTTTTTGCTTGTTCCTTTTTTTTCTCTTTTCTAGAATGACTTTGTTAGGTTTTTTGTTTCTTTTTATTTTATTTATTTTTTGTTTATGTTTTTCTTTTGCCAAATGCGCTCAATTTTGTGAACTCTTTTTTCAAAATCGATGAACTTTTTTCCAAATGGATGAACTATTCAATTCCATGAAAGTGATGAACTTTTTTCAAAATTGATGAACTCCTTTCAAAGTTGATGATTTTTTTAAAAGATGGTGAACTTTTTTAGAAATGGATGAGTTTTTTTTCAAAAAAAATAAATATTTCGAAAATCGATGAACTTTTTAAAGATTTTTGAACCTTTTTAAATTTGATGAACTTTTTTCTATATCGATGAATGTTTTCCCAAAATTGTGAATTGTTTTTCAAAATCAATGAACTTTTTGAATTTTTGAAAAGTCAATGCGGTCAACTACGAGAGGTCAAAGGTTCAATGCTCAACTGATGGCCAAGTTTTTTTTAATCAACTGATGCCCGAGCTAGCAAGGAGCTTTTTTGTTGACATTTTACGTTTTCTTATTTCAAATAGTTTATCCCGAGTCAAATAGCGAAATCACTAATTAAGGAGTACTCGTTGTAGAGAGCACTCCACTTCCCAGGTCGCGACAAGTGGCGTACATGCAGCGCGTCACTTGTCGCAACCTGGGAGATTTTCCTTTTTTTAGATCCGTTTATTCAAAACATTTTATCTCTTAAACCGTGCGTCCAAATCTCGAATCGTTTTCACCATTGGATTCCTCGCGTCGAGATCTTCAAAACTAGATTCCATGTTGATAGGTTTTGACGAACTTTATTTTTTCACGAAAAAACCGGATGAAAAAAACCGAGCGAAAAAACCGGACCGGAAGCATGGTTTTTTTCCCTTTCCGAAAGAGGCACGTCTGTGCCTCTCGCGAAATCACAACCGTGCCTCTCGTGAAAGCAAAACCGTGACTCTCGTGGAAGGAAAAAAACAGAAAACACGTTTTTTTCCGTTTCCGAGAGGCACGGCCGTGACTCTCGCGAAAGCACAACCGTGCCTCTCGCGAAAGAAAAAAACAGAAAACGCGTATTTTTTTCTCTTTTCGAGAGGCACGGCCGTGACTTTCGCGAAAGCACAACCGTGCCTCTCGCGAAAACAAAACCGTGACTTTCTCGAAAGAAAAAAAAACAAAAAACGCGTTTTGTTTTTTCCTTTCCGAGAGGCACGGCCGTGACTCTCGCGAAAGTACAACCGTGCCTCTCGCGGAAGCAAAACCGTTACTCTCGCGAAAGAAAAAAAATAGAAAACGCATTTTTTTTCGTTTCCAAAAGGCACGGACATGACTCTTGCTAAAGCACAACCGTGCCTCTCGCGGAAGAAAAACTGTGACTTTCGCGAAAGGAAAAAAAAACGTGTTTTTCGCGCGAAATTTTTTTGATCGAAAAGCTAAGAAAGACAGGGGGAAAACCAAAACGTCGAAAACCCCCGGAAAAAAACCGTTTAAAAAGCCGAAAACACGTGCGGAAAAATAAAAAGAAACCAAAATTCGAAAGGAGCGTCCAGAGCGCGACACGTGGCAAATGGCTGAGAGCACGCCAAATAACGCTGATCATTGCGAGGTTTCCGAAGGAGCGCTCGTTAACTAGTTCCTCCCGTCAAATAGCGATGTTCCTGCTAGTAAACGGCAAAGTTTGCTCGGTGTTTATTGCAGGCTTCCATTTTTCGTGTTTGGGAAACTAGGCCTAAGAACAGCCCGGTGAACCTTTTCTGGGCTGTTGGGCCCATTCAGCCCGTAGCGCCAAAACGAAAAACTCCCGCTCCGTATTGCGCGGGCTCTCCCTTTTTCGGGAGCCTTTTTTCCCGGGTTCTTCGGAAGTTGACTCCGCGAGGCAATACCAAAACAGAGCCGCTTCCCCGGGGACACGCCCGTCGATCCCCGCCGCTCGCTTACCCCCACCTCCGCCATGGCCGACGTCCCCGACGAATCCGCCACCCAAACCCAGGTATGCTTCTTCGCGAGGGTCTCCTCCTATCTCCGCTCCTTGCTTCTGTTCCGCCGTCCCGTTTGCCGGCGCTGCGGCGCAATGGGCCCTTCGTCGGTCTCACCGGATTTCGCTGTTCTTGCAGGCCCATGGATGCAGCTCGTACCCCTTCTCGTTCCCTTCCCGTGGGTGCACTCTACTCCCCTGAATCCTGATGAATTATATCCTAGTGCTGTTCCGACAATTTTAGATCTCTGAAACGTGCTCATGTTGTATTCGGTGTTTTTCGTCAGAGCCGCCGGACATCAGGAACTGGTTCTCGAGTTACCAGTACGAGTCGCCGGAGGTGCCGGAGCTGGCTGTTGACCCTCCTGCTGTTGACAACGGCAGCGAGACCCAAGACCCGTTGGAGGTAAAGAATTGCTGATTTATGTTTATCAGATTGCACCCAAGTTGCTTCTTCTCTTGCTACCTTATCCCAATTGTATTCTCACCGATTCAATTTTCTGAATTGTGCATGCTGGGATCCAGTTCCGGGTGGCTGGGCATTCGTTTCTGAAGCACGCCCCTCGGGATGGCAGTACCGATTTGAAGGGGGGCTGGTTTGGGAGCCAAGCTGAACCTGATGAGGTTTCTGCCAGAGAAGATATCCTTCCGATTTGTAGGAGCACGGTGGAACAGGGCACGAAAAGGAAGCAAAACCTGCGGGGGCTCTTTGGGTCAGGTTTTCTAGACGATTATGAAGAAGCTACTCAGACTGAAAGTCAGGTTGTGTCGCCTGTGCAGAGAAGTGCAGTGGATCCTCCGTGGAACCGCAACTGGGTCGGCTTACGGAGTAGAAAGCGCATCCATGAAGGCGCACTTGAACACAGCGAGCTGCAGACAGATAGTGAAAGCACTTGTATAGCTGAAACTCAAACTGAAAATCCGGTGGTGTCGGCTGCACTGAGAAGTGCAGTGGATCCTCCGTGGAACTGCAACTGGATAGGCTTACGGAGTAGAAACCGCAACCACGAAGGCATAGTTGAATACAGCGAGCTGCCGACGGATAGTGAGAGCACTTGTATAGCTGAAACTCAAGAAAACCCTGCAGGAGGTTTGGAGATTGACCACAGAAAACGGCCAGTTAATTGCGGCGGTACTAGTTTAGCTTGTATTGAGGAAGGTTTCCTAGAAGATGACATTGAACACTGCAACCTGCCAGTTGATTCTCACAGTAAAGGCCTGGCACATGCTGAGAAAACTAAGCAAAGTCTACGAGGGTTGTTTGGAGCAGGTTCTTTAGACAACCATGATGAAGCTACTCAAACTGAAAGTCAGGCAGTGTTGCCTGTGCTGAGAAGTGCAGTGGATCCTCATTGGAACTGCAACTGGATAGGCTTACAGAATAGAAAGCGCAGCCATGAAGGCACAATTGATGACAGCGAGTTGCTGACGGATAGTGAGAGCACTTGTATAGCTGAAACTCAAGTAAATCCCCCAGGAGGTCAGCAGACCAACTACAGCAAACAGCCAGTTAATTGTGCTGGTACTAGTTTAGCAGCAGATACTAGCCTAGAAGATGGCATTAAACATAGCAACCTGCCGGATAATTTTCCTAGTAAAGGCCTAGCGGGTAGTGAGAAGCCTAAGCGAAGTCTGCGAAAATTGTTTGGAGCAGGTTTTCTCAACGGTTGTGATGAAGCTAATGAATCGGAAACTCGGGTGGTGTCTGCTGTACAGAGAAATGCAGTGCAGCCTCTGTCAAATTGCAATGCTGCAGGCTTGCCTCACATTGAACATATCCATGAAGGCGCAGTCGGATATAGTGAGCTACTGGCAGATCATGAAGTCATCGGTATAGCTGAAACTCGAGAAAATCCCCAAGCAGGCCGGGTGATTGAACACAACAGACTGCCTGTTAACTGTGGTAGAATGAGTTTATTAGCAGATACTGAAGATGGTTTCCTAGAAGCTATTGAACACAGCAAACCACCAGTCAATTCTCATAGTCAAGTCGTAGCTGATACTGAGATAACTGGCATCAAACACCACATGCTGCCTGCTAATTCTAATGGTATTGGTTCAGCTGTCACAGAAGAAAGCTTTCCTAGAGATGAAATCAGCCGAAGCAAGCGTAAACTGGAGCATAAGAAAACAGAAGAAACAGCTGCGGCGGATGGTTTCGTTGCCATCAGGACAAAGGTGAAGTCAGCTGAGAATTGCAGGACAAACAAGATTTCCAAGGTCTCAACAGGAAGAGAGAACACAACATTGCAAGAGAACCGCTGCATTTCGGGGACTACACCTTTGGGCCAAGGTAGCACTAGAAGCCCCATGTCAGATAGGACCAATATTTCAGAAGTTGCTGGAGCTCCATCACTGGAGATTAGCGGCAAATGGAAGCACCCTCGTAAAGGCAAGCCCAATGTTGGACCTCCGATGATACAGCTGCGGTTGGAACAATGGGTGCGCCGAGTGTAACAGTTTAACATTGTTAAGTTTGGTAAGGAGAGTTTGTGTCAGGATGAAGCTGGAGTGTTCACCTGACAAATCAGGTGTCATGTTCTGCTTTGGTTTTCCTGCCAAACCTGCATTAGAAGTGCATCTCCTTTGCATCGACCAGAAGTTCCTTCGCAACTGCTGCTACATTCATCTATCTGTTATGGCGTCATGGTATGTGCAGCTGACTGAATGTAGTAGATAAAGTGCAGAACTTTACATCGAGCGTTCAGTTGGGATTGGACTAATTTACGAATTGGGATCTGTTGAACATGTCGTACTAGCTGTTTTTCAGCCTTCAAAGTGTCAAGGCATAGCATGCTACTCCCACCATGATTGGTTAGTAATTTTTTTAGTGGACAGTAAACCTTGCTCTGTTTCTGTTGTTGGTAAGAACCAGTGTGGTTTATTATGAAATATATACAAGCAACTAGATTGGAGAGGCGTGCATTGTTGCGCCCGTCCCTCTATGGATATGAATTATGAAAGAATGACATGACAAATATTATAGAAAGAGTGGTATGGTAGATCAAATGCCAATGCTTTTTTGGCAGAACAAATTAAATGCATTATAATGTACTATAGCTCAGTAGAAGAACAGCCTCCATGCCTCTTGAGAAGAGTCATGTGTTTGGCATTCAGAATATGTGCATATTACACGATTGAAGTTTGAGGAAATGATGAAGAATGGTGTGCACCTTTTACTGAGCTATATAGCCAGGTACTACCTCTTCCTGCAGTATTTGGAATATTGGTTAAAGTCTGAGACAATGATGAAGAATGGTGTGCACCTTTTAGTTTTAACCTGTGTAATTAGCTGTTCAGCAAGGGGATTTAATTCATCACATTGTGTTCTACTCCCTCCGTTCCAAAATAAGTGTCGTGGAAACTTATTTTGGAACGGAGGGGGTACTCCCTCTGTAAACAAATATAAGAGGTTTCAGATCACTAAGTGATCTAAAACGTCTTATTCTTGTTTACAGAGGGAGTATTTGATAGTGCCAACTTAGCTTGTACAAAGTTGAGCATAGTCAGACCCACAAAACATACTATGGGATCAGAGTTATGGTGCTTGTCATAAGCAAGGAAGAAACAGATGCAGCTGTGATAAATAATGCTCTGTCCACTTAACTGAAAACAAAGATAGTTTTGTATGCCACGGCCCACAGGCACTAAATACCACTACTGAACCTTGAAAGAACAGCCTCAGATATCCCTTGCCATATTTCTGAATCCGTGAAATGAAGAGCATCATGAAACATCAGTCTAACTGAAGTTGCCTTCGGTAATATATACAAGTTTGATTTAACTATCAAAGATTTTACATGGAATACCATAAAATCAATTGTACATTATGTGATCTTTGTCGTGATGATCGGGAAAACTAGCCAAGAAATTACAAGGCAAAGCCAACATATACTGCTATTACCAACTCAGTTTCATTTCCATAGGTAGGATTTAGAAGGCCTCCAGCCAATGTTATGAAGAACCCCTGCCTTGAGCTCATTGTCGATGAATATCATGATTCACGACACGGCGTGTAAAAAGGTAAAGGCCAAACAGGCAATGCAGGATTTAGGTTATTTCTGTACAAAAACACCAGGTATGTGCTGCAAAGGATATGTCACTGTTAATGTTAAATACGTCTGTCTTTCCAAATTTTCTGACCCCAGCCAAGGATGCCCAGGCTGGCCGTATTTCGACTCAGTTTGTAAGATGACCATCTCATGTTCTTTATAAGAGAAAAAAGGATCAGGGAAGGAAATTACTCTCTCCGTCCGGAAATACTTGTCATCAAAATGAATAAAAGGGGATGTATCTATATGTTAGTAAAGTCGTTCATGGTCCTTGCATCTCACTGCTCCATGTGTCGGAGTAAATGACCACGGGTAGCCTAGCCGGCTCCCCCTGGCTCTTCTGAAAAATTACAAGCCGATCCGGCCCTCGAGAATTCAAGACGTGGGGTTGCCTTCCCCTTGGCGGCTGTCTCCCAGGCCGGCTATCGGAAGGCGACCCGACTTTAGCCCTCATGAAGAAAGCCGCGGGAGGGCCGGCTCCGAGAAGCCGGCCGCGAGAAGGCCGACTCCAAGAAGTCGGCTCCCACAAAGCGGTCAAGATCGTACCCTCGAAGTCTGCATCCACATAACGGCGATGTGACGGGGCGTGGCTACAGTAAAGCTTGCCATCCCCGAATCCCGGAGCACGCCTGGCACAGTGCGTCGTACGGGTGGACATGGCCCGTCCGGCACGGCACTGTTGCCACGTTGACCCTGATGTCATCCACGACGGGCTGCCAGTGCGGCCCACGGGCGGTGGGCCCCTTCGGGCAGAGAGACACCCGAAGGCGGCCAGGCCTCCCCTAGTCGGCCCAAGACAGAGCCGGCTCTCCACAGCCGGCTTGCCACCTCCCTCGAAGGAAACGCCCCATTAAGGAGACAAGACGCGGTGAGGCTATAGCGATCACCCGCCGGACGGCGGCACTGTAGTCACGCCCACCTCGGCGAAGCCCTCGTCACCAGGATTGAGCAACAGTAACCAGCCACTGACAAGGCCCTGGACAGTGGGGCCTGCCTGTCGACCAAGGAGCCGGTAGCCAGCGGGCCCCAGCAGCCGGCGCAGAAGCCGGCGAGTGTAGTCACAGACAACTGGGCCCCATACCCAGTTGGATTACCATTGTACCCCCGGGGGGTAGGCCTATATAAACCCCCCGGGACACCCATGCAAAGGGTTGATCCAAGCTAGTTCTAGACACCACATAGAGAGGGGAGGAGGGCTAGCCGTGCTCTACTTCTTCTCCTCACAAAACAGCTCAAGGAGCATCGTGTAGCTACTTGTTCATCTAGTGATCATGCGGAGATCTCGCAGAGCAGCAGTAGGGGTGTTATCTCCACGGAGAGCCCCGAAGCTAGGTAAGATTCGCCGGCGTGCATGTCTTCGCCTCATCCCGCTTCCAGGCACCGGCGACGTCTTACTGGTTCCCACAATGATAAGCCACCCGTTGGCATATGTCGCACCTACCACCCGACATTTGGCGCCCACCGTGGGGCCAGGTGCACCGTTGTCCGGAGACCTGTTCTGGACGGGAACCCTCTTCCTCCCCAGCGAGCGTAGCCAACCCGGCATCCACGACGCGCTGCAAGGCGTCACCAACGTCTGCGCAGCGAGCGGCCTCGCCGATCTCCTTGACAAGACCCTCATCTCCAACGAGCTCGCCTCTGACGCGGGCACCGACCACCTCGTCAACCTCCTCGGCCAGCTCCACGTCTCTGGCGAGCCTGCTGTGGACTTGGAGTCGGTTGGCTCCACCGATCCGATGCCTGTCGACTCCGACACGGCCTCACTCGACACTTTCCCCACCGACGTCACGATCTACAACGACCCGCTTCCCCGGGCCGATGGCTGCGACGCTGTCACCACCGAGGTGATGGTCATCGGCCACGGCGACGCTTCTGACGAGAGCGCCCACGACGCCCCGCATGCGGCGGTCCACGACTTGACCATCCCCCTCCCGGTCGATGCCGATGCCGAAGCACTGGAGGCTCGCCGCCTCGCCCTCCTCGCGGAGGGCCGGAAGTTGGCTTCCATGAGACGCCTCATTGAGGCCCACCGGCGCGAAGCCGACCGCGCCGCCTTTGGCACGCCGCCCCCAGGCGGGCCCAGCCGGGCCGGCGTTGTCAGGCAGCGCGGCGCTGTCGTTGCCGACACGCCAGGAGTCGACCGCCCAGTCTACGCCACTCCACTCGAGAACCTGCGTGCCGCCCAGGCGGCCGTAGACGAGCTAGACGGATTGGGGGCCGAAGAACTCCCCCACATGACCAGACGCATCCAGCAGCTAATCGATGCGGCCGCGCAGCGGCACGAAGCCGAGGCCCGCGCGGAAAGCCCTCCCCGCGCTGAGATCACGGCGCGACGTCCCGGACGCCGACTGCGGGTAAAACCCGCGCGCGGCACGAGAAAGAGCCGGCTGCCAGCCGAACCCGAACCCGAATCTCCATCGAACGAGACGCAGAAGGCCATCCCCGGGCCGTGGAGTGGCGGGGCAACCCGCCTCCGCCTCGGCCCCGTGGGGAGAGATATCCCACCCCACCGCCTATTGCGCATCCGACTCTCAGCGGCCGACTAGGTCGCCGCGAAGGAGTCGGCGAGAACGACGCCCGCCATCGGATCGACCGCCAAGCGCGATCCTTGGTGCTGGAAGAAGAAGATGATGTCGGCCCGCCTTGCTTCGGCCCCGCATCCGCGACGAGCCTTTCCCCAAAGGGTTCTCGCTCCCAAGAGACACGCCCAAGTACAACGACTCTGTGAAGCCGGAAGATTGGTTGATCGACTACTCCACGGCGGCTAGCATAGCAAATGGCAACAGGGGCGTTGCCGTGAAGTACGTGCCCCTCATGCTGCAAGGCACGGCGCGGACCTGGCTCAACAGCCTCAAGCCATACAGCATCAACAGCTGGCTAGACTTCACAGAAGCCTTCGTCTGCAACTTCACCAGCACCTACAAGCGGGCTCCCAAGCCCAGACAGCTCTCCTTGCGTGTACAAGGCCCCGCCGAGTCCACTCGCGACTACCTCACGCATTGGGCCGAGCTCCGCAACTCTTGCGAAGGGATGTACGAGGTGCAAGCCATAGAATACTTCACTGCCGGGTGCCGAGAAGGCACCCTCCTCAAGCACAAGCTTCTCTGCGACGAGCTGACTACCCTCGACGAGCTTCTGGACATAGCGGACAAGTACGCCACCGCCGACTCCTCAATGAAGACCGAGCTCCGGGTAGACGCGTCCGGGAAAGTACTCAACCCGGCACCCAAGACGCCGGCTGGGGATTCCGGCCGACGCCCACACCAGAACGACCAGAGCGCAAGGGCCCCGTGCCGCCCTCCACCAGTCGGCAGGTGGCCACAGTCGAAGACGAGCAGCCCGAAGGGCGGCCCGCACCCAAAAAGAAGAGGGGCGGCAAGCCGGCTTGGCAGCCGGCCTTCTCCTACGAGCAAACTCTCGACGCCCCATGCAAGTTCCACAGCGGCGCGAAGCCGTCCAACCACACAACCCGGAAGTGCCACTGGCTCACCCGAATCTCCAAAGGTGAAGGGCTCGCGCCGCCTCCACCTGCCGGTCCGCCGCCTCCGGCTCCGCAGCCGCCGACCGCTCGGCCTGCAGTCGGAGCCGTGCATGATGAGTTCCTCGACGAGCATGCCGCCTATGTCGTCTTTACAAGACAGCCCGAAGACCAGCGCGACAGACGCCGAGAGCATCAGGAGGTCAGCATGGTCGCTGCCAACCCTGTCGAGCACATGCACTGGTCAGAAAAACCTATCAGCTGGAGCCGGGCCGACCACCCAGAGGTGATGCCATCTCCTGGCTCTTATGCGTTGGTTCTGGATGCCACCCTTGCAACGGACAGACGCGCCGCCCGTTTCTCCCGCATGCTGATAGACGGCGGGAGCAGCATCAACATCCTGTACCGTGACACCCTGGAGAAGCTGAACGTCAAGACGAAGCAACTCATGCCTACTCGGACTGTGTTCCATGGCATCGTACCCGGCCTGCCCTGCGCCCCCATTGGCAAGATCAAGATTGATGTACTCTTTGGGGACAAGGAGCATTTCCGCCGGGAGGCGATCTGGTTTGAAGTGGTGGACCTGGAGAGCCCCTACCATGCATTGCTTGGCCGACCTGTCTTGGCCAGGTTCATGGCTGGTCCCCACTATGCTTACCTCAAGATGAAGATGCCGAGCACCAAAGGCATCATCACCATAGCCGGCGATTACAAGAAATCTTCCGAGTGCGCAGCAGCCAGCAGCCGGCTGGCCGAGTCCCTTGTGATTGCCGAAGAAAAGAAGATGTTGGACCGAGTCGTGGCCATGGCCGGCAAACAGTCGGCCTTGTCCCCCCGATCCCGAGGAGTATGATGCCCAAGGATCTTTCCAGCCGGCCAAGGAGACGAAGAAGATACCTCTTGACCCCGAGCACCCAGAGAGGTTTGCCGTCATCGGGGCAAACCTAAACAGCAAATAGGAAAGCGAGCTCGCCGATTTCCTCCGTGAGAATCGGGACATCTTTGCATGGTCCCCCAAGGACATGTCGGGTGTTCTGAAGGAATTCGCCGAGCACAAGCTACACGTCCGAGAAGACACAAAACCAGTCAAACAACCCCTCCGCCGACTGTCGGAGGAGAAAAGAAGGATCGTAGGAGAAGAGATAGCCCGGCTTCTGGCAGCCGGCTTCATTATGGAAGTTTTCTTTCCAGAATGGCTCGCCAACCCGGTCCTCATGCTAAAGAAGAACAACAAGTGGCGCATGTGCATAGACTACACGAGCCTCAACAAGGCCTGCCCCAAAGATCCCTTTGCCCTGCCAAGGATTGATCAAGTGATAGACTCCACGGCCGGATCGAGCTGTTGAGTTTCTTGCTTACTCAGGATACCACCAGATAAAGTTAGATCCGGCAGACCGTCTGAAGACCGCCTTCATCACGCCATTCGGAGCCTTCTGCTACCTGACTATGACATTCGGCTTGAGAAATGCCGGTGCCACTTTTCAGTGTTGCATGCAGAAATGCCTCCTCAAGCAGCTCGGCAGAAATGCCCACGTCTACGTAGACGACATTGTGGTGAAGACGGAGAAGCGCGGCACCTTGCTGGAAGACCTCAAGGAAACATTTGAGAACCTACGCCGGTTCCAAATCAAGCTCAACCCCGAGAAATGCGTGTTCGGAGTGCCAGCCGGCCAACTCCTAGGCTTCCTGGTTTCCGAACGCGGCATCGAATGCAACCCAGTAAAGATCAAGGCCATTGAGAGAATGGCGATTCCCACCAAACTTTGAGACGTCCAGAAGTTCACCGGATGCTTGGCCTCCCCGAACCGCTTCATCAGCCGGCTCGGAGAGAAAGCTCTCCCCCTCTACCGCCTCATGAAGAAGACCACTCACTTCGAGTGGAATGACCAAGCCGACCAAGCTTTTCACGAGCTAAAGAAGATGCTGGCCACCCTGTCCTGGCGGCACCGACTGAGAAAGAGCCCATGCTCCTCTACATTGCCGCAACCAGCCGGGTGGTCAGCACCGTCATCATAGTCCAACGCCCAGAAGAGGGCCGAGCCCAGCCGGTCCAGAGGCCGGTGTACTATTTGAGCGAGGTGTTGCCTACCTCGAAGCAGAACTACCCGCACTACCAGAAGATGTGCTACGACGTGTACTTCGCCACCAAGAAGCTGAAGCCCTACTTCCAAGAGCATCCCATCACGGTTGTATGCACCGCCCCGCTGGCCGAGATCATAGGCAGCCGGGATGCATCCGGCCGGGTGGCAAAATGGGCCATCGAGCTGGCCCCGTACACGATTTTCTACCAGCCTCGCACCGCCATCAAGTCCCAAGCATTGGCCGACTTCCTCGTCGACTGGGCCGAGACCCAGTACCTGCCGCCAGCTCCCGACTCCACTAATTGGCGCATGCACTTCGATGGGTCCAAGATGCGCACCGGCTTGGGAGCCGGCGTCATCCTCACCTCTCCCAAAGGCAACAAGCTCAGATACACGCTGCAAATTCACTTTGCCGCCTCCAACAACGTGGCCGAGTACGAGGCGCTCATACACGGGCTCCGGCTTGCCAAAGAGCTCGGCATTCGCCGGATCCTATGTTATGGCGACTCGGACTTGGTGGTCCAGCAATCATCCGGCGACTGGGATGCCAAGTACGCAAATATGGCAAGCTACCGCTTCCTCATTCAGCAGATCAGTGGGTACTTTGAAGGATGCAAGTTCCTCCACGTACCGCGAGCCGACAACGAGCCAGCTGATGCCCTGGTGAAAGCACAAGTGCTCCCTAGGTGGTTTTGATAATTGATGACAACATATCTCTTGTTGGACTAACATTTCGATCTAGCATGTTTCAGACAAGTTCAACAATGGAGTGGCATGGACTAAAGGTTGTGGGAACTCCTTCAAGATGCTAAGGACAAAGGATTGGCTAAAGCTTCAAGCTCAAGACTCCTCATTTTACATTTTAGTGATCCAAGATCACATTGAGTCCTTAGGAAAAGCCAATACTATTAAGGAGGGATGAGGTGTTGCTTAATGAGCCTCTTGCTTCATGTGCTTAGTGATATGCTCCAAAACCCTCAGCTACTTTCCCACTTCCACATATGACCTAAACCCTAAGCCAAACTCGGTCATATCGATTCTTCCTATCCGGCGCCACTGAGTTCCACTTGTCATAAGCCACTGCCAAACCCTAATCATTTCGGTCTCACCGATGGGATCTCGGTCTCACCGAGATGGGCTTGCAAACTCTCTGTTACCCATTGCAATATTCTCGGTCCCACCGAGATATGCAATCGGTTCCACCGAGTTTGCTTGGCCAAATCTCAGTTTCACTTATTACCCAAATCGGTCCCACCGAGTTTGAGTAATCGGTCAAACCGAGTTTTGGATTTACCCTAACCCCAGCACATCGGTCCCACCGAGTTGATCCAGTCGGTCCCACCGAAATCTCTAACGGTCACTAGGTTTACATTTTCGGTCCGACCGAGTTTATTAATTCGGTCCCACCGAGATTGGAAAACTGTGTAACGGTTGGATTTTGTGTGGAGGCTATATATACCCCTCCACCTTCTTCTCATTCGAGGAGAGAGCCATCAGAACGCATACACCATTCCAACTCATATGTTCTGAGAGAGAACCACCTACTCATGTGTTGAGACCAAGACATTCCATTCCTACCATATGAATCTTGATCTCTAGCCTTCCCAAGTTGCTTTCCACTCAAATCTTCTTTCCACCAAATCCAAATCCTATGAGAGAGAGAGTTGAGTGTTGGGGAGACTATCATTTGAAGCACAAGAGCAAGGAGTTCATTACCTACACACCATTTGTTACTTCTTGGAGAGTGGTGTCTCCTAGATTGGCTAGGTGTCACTTGGGAGCCTCCGACAAGATTGTGGAGTTGAACCAAGGAGTTTGTAAGGGCAAGGAGATCGCCCACTTCGTGAAGATCTACCGCTAGTGAGGCAAGTCCTGTGTGGGCGATGGCCATGGTGGGATAGACAAGGTTGCTTCTTTGTGGACCCTTTGTGGGTGGTTGCTTCTTCGTGGACCCTTCGTGGGTGGAGCCCTGTGTGGACTCGCGCAACCGTTACCCTTGGGTGGAGCCCTGTGTGGACTCGCACAACCGTTACCCTTCGTGGGTTGAAGTCTCCATCAACGTGGATGTAGGATAGCACCACCTATCCGAACCACGGGAAAAACATCCGTGTCTCCAATTGCGTTTGAATTCTCCAAACCCTTCCCTTTACATTCTTGCAAGTTGTATGCTTTACATTCCGCTGCTCATATACCCTTTGCATGCTTGCATGATATGTATTGTGTGTGTTGAAATTGTGCTTAAACTTCACTTAAACCGAAAAAGCTTAAAAATTGCAACTTGAGCATTATGTGTCTAATCACCCCCCTCTAGACACATCTACTTCTAGATCCTACAAGTGGTATCAGAGCTTTGGTCTCCATTTCCTTGGTTTAATCACCATTGGAGGAATATGGATGTGTCTACATTAGGGAGTCTTAGGCATAGAGTGCCTATTCTTGATGGAGAGTACTTTCATGAGTGGAAAAATGAGATGCTTGTAATCTTCAACCAATATCATTTGAACAAGTATATTGCTAGCCCTTGTGCACCTCATATTGATCCATTGCATCCTACCCTAGATGAAGACATTGACATGATTCGCAATCTTAGAACTATTGAGCTCATCATTAGAGGATTGCCCAAAAATTTGATTGCTAATTTGCCTACTCAAAATTGTGCCTATACTATATGGAAATTTCTTGAGGAACGATTTCCCAATCATTCCTTGAAAACTTTGGATGAAATTCTCCATAAATCTATTGCCCTGAGTAAGATGAACTCTAGTGATCCTAGTTTTGGTAAATGTCTTCTTGAACTTGCCAATCTTAAGCATGCTAAAGGAGATGTTGGAATCATTAATGATATCATACTCAAAGCTATAAGAATTCATAAAAGTGACCACTTTGATGATTATTTATCTGATGAATTACCCTCTGTAGGAAATGATGAATCACAATATCATGATGAACATGAATATTATGATGATGATGATAGTGACTTCGATCTTGATGATGCAATGAGACATTTTGGTCTTATGGCAAATCTTCGGGGATATGAATCAGGAGGAAAGGAATGGGTTCTTGATAGTGGATGTACTGATCATATGACCGGAGATGAAGAGATGTTTCGTGAGCTTGCTGAAAATGACGACCCTCGAAAATATGTCACCTTTGGTGATAATTCAAAAGGTAAAGTGGTTGGCCTTGGTAAGTTGGCCATCTCACATGATAGTTCCATTAAAAATGTCATGCTCGTTGAATCTCTGGGCTACAACTTACTTTCAGTATCTAGACTTGCTGATTTCGGTTTGAATGTCCTATTTACTGAGGTAGATTGCCAAGTATTTCGTCGAGACAATCATAAAATGGTCTTTACGGCTATGCGTAGAGGAGATCTTTACATTGTCGATTTCTCTAAAAAGGCAGAACCTAAAACTTGCTTTGTTGCTAAATCCTCAAAAGGTTGGTTGTGGCATAGACGACTAGGTCACGTTGGCATGAGAAACCTTGACAAGCTTATTAAAGGAAATCATATCCTTGGAATTAATGATGTCATATTTGATAAGGATAGACTTTGCAGTGCTTGTCAAGCAGGTAAACAGGTTGGAGGAAGACATCCCGTGAAGAACATCATGACCACAAGGAGGCCACTAGAGCTACTTCACATGGATCTTTTTGGTCCCAACGCCTACAAGAGTCTCGGTGGAAATTCTTTTGGTCTAGTTATAGTTGATGATTTTCAAGATTTACGTGGGTGTTCTTTCTTAATGACAAGTCGCAGGTCCAGAAGATCTTCAGAAACTTCGCTAGGAAGGCCCAAAATCAGTTTGATGTGAAGATCAAGAAGGTTCGGAGTGACAAGGAACGGAGTTCAAGAACGCAAATGTGGACACCTTTCTTGACGAAGAAGGGATTTCACACGAGTTCTCGGCTACGTACACACCTCAACAAAATGGAGTTATTGAGAGGAAGAACCGGACACTCATCGAAATGGCAAGAACGATGCTTGATGAATACAAGACGCCAAAGCACTTTTGGGCAGAAGCGGTTGAAACAGCTTGTCACGCAACAAATCGCTTATATCTTCACAAGCTACTCGGCAAGATGGCATACGAGCTCCTCACCGGTAACAAGCCTCAAGTTGGATACTTTCGAGTATTCGGCTCAAAGTGCTACATTCTTGATAAGCATCGTCGTTCAAAGTTTGCTCCTAAATCTCATGAAGGTTTTCTACTTGGTTATGGCTCAAACTCTCACACTTACCGTGTCTACAACAATTTCACCCGAAAGGTTGAAGAGACGGTAGATGTGAAGTTTGATGAATCTAATGGCTCGCAAGTAGAGCAATTGCCAATTGATGTAGGAGACAAAGACCCTTCAGAAGCAATTCAAGACTTGTCCATTGGAAAAATTCGTCCAACGGAGGTGAAGGAGAGTACTTCATCCGTCCAAGTTGAAGCTTCTACTTCACGACAAGGTGAACCAAGAATCGACACGGAAGCATCCACAAGTGGGACACATCAAGATGAAGAAAACGAGGAAATACGTCAAGACGAACATCAACAACCTCCTTCTCCACCACGACAAAAGAACGACGACGTCAACAATGAAGAAGGCCAAGAAGAAGAACAAGATGAAGAAGATGTTCAACGAAGACCCAAGCAAAAGCTCTCACGAGTTCGAGCAAGAATTGCCAAAGATCATCTTGTCGAGCAAATCCTCAATGATATACAAACCGGGAGAATCACTCGCTCAAAAACTCGTTTAGCTAACTTTTGTGAAAACTATTCATTCATCTCTAGCATTGAACCCATGAAGGTTGAAGAAGCATTGGAAGATCCGGATTGGATAAACGCTATGCATGAAGAGCTACATAATTTTGAGAGAAACCAAGTTTGGACATTGGTTGAGAAGCCCGACAACAACCACAACATCATTGGTACCAAATGGGTGTTTCGCAACAAGCAAGATGAAGATGGACAAGTGGTTCGCAACAAAGCACGTCTCGTCGCCCAAGGGTACACACAAGTCGAAGGTATGGACTATGGTGAGACGTATGCTCCCGTTGCTAGACTTGAGTCCATTCGCATCTTACTTGCCTATGCTAATCACCATAATATCACCTTGTACCAAATGGACATTAAAAGTGCTTTTCTAAATGGTGAAATAGAGGAGGAAGTTTATGTCAAACAACCTCCCGGCTTTATCAATCCTAAGAAACCAAATCATGTTTACAAACTTCACAAAGCTCTTTATGGTCTTAAACAAGCTCCTAGAGCATGGTATAAATGCTTAACCAAGTTCCTTACTACAAGTGGTTTTGAAATTGGTAAAATTGATTCTACTCTTTTTACTAAAAGGGTTAATGGAGAGCTATTTGTATGCCAAATTTATGTTGATGATATCATATTTGGTTCAACTAACCCCCTCTTTAGTGAAAAGTTTGGAAAGCTAATGTCAGAGAAGTTTGAGATGTCTATGATGAGTGAACTCAAATTCTTTCTCGGGTTGCAAATCAAGCAAACTAAGGAAGGTACATTTGTCTCTCAAACAAAGTACACCAAGGACTTATTCAAGAAATTCAATATGCAAGAATGCAAAGGTATGTCTACACCCATGCCTACTAGTGGACATAATGATTTAACCAAAGATGGTGAACCGGTTGATCAAAAGGTTTACCGCTCTATGATTGGTTCATTGTTATACCTATGTGCTTCACGTCCCGATATTATGCTAAGTGTGTGCATGTGTGCACGATATCAAGCTGCTCCTAAAGATTGTCATCTTAAGGCTGTAAAAAGGATAGTGAGATATTTAATCCATACACCAAATTTTGGCATTTGGTATCCTAAGAGGTCTTCTTTTGATCTTGTTGGCTATTCTGACTCGGATTATGCCGGAGACAAGGTTGATAGAAAGTCCACTTCGGGTACTTGTCAATTTCTTGGTAGATCTCTTGTGTCTTGGTCTTCCAAGAAACAAAACTCGGTATCCTTATCCACCGCCGAAGCTGAATACATTGCCGCTGGTTCATGTTGTGCTCAACTACTTTGGATGACCCAAACTCTTAAAGATTATGGGATTTATGTGAAACATGTTCCACTGCTTTGTGACAATGAAAGTGCTATCAAAATTGGTCATAATCCTGTACAACATTCTCGGACTAAGCATATTGAAGTTCGTCATCATTTCATTCGAGATCATGTTGCTAAGGGTGACATCAATCTTAAGCATGTTCGCACCGATAAGCAATTAGCAGATATATTCACTAAACCACTTGATGAGAAAGTGTTTTGCAGGTTGAGAGGAGAATTGAACATCATTGATGCTTCAAACTTGGAGTAGAAACTCCATTGGATACATGCAAGACATGAGCTTATGACTAATCCATGATATATCTCTTATGATAACTATCTTATGTCTTGGATATATTTGCACCTTGCATGTTGTCTAACCCATGTAGGTGCTTGGTTGAATCTAATTCCATGAGATTGCGACTCACTCATATCCTGAGCAATCTCTACATCACCAAGACTCAACACAATAGTGGTTGAAGACAAGGAAGCACAAAACCATACAAACATATCCTTTGACAAATTCTATGATTGAGCTTCATGATTGTCATTTTTGGATACACAAGTGCTCTTCCTTGCAAGAACTAACCCATGTAGGTAGATGAACTCAAACTCCAAATGGTGCTCCCAACTCTCGATGAGCTACATCAACCTTGAGCACCCACACAAGTTCAACTACATGAGCAAGAACCACATCACCACCCAAGGTATGTTATTTCATCTTAGAGAAGCTTTACTCCAAGACATGAGCCAAAGCAACTCAACAAGATGTAAATACATCAAGATGCTTAAACGAAAAATGGTAACCCCATTTTGAGCTTAAACGATGAGTATGACCTGTGATCAAGTATTCTCACTTGACTCCTAAGTCAATATACTCTAACATAGGTGACTATGTCACCGCCCAATTCTAGATGAAGTTCTCTTGTGTTCTTTTCTGAGTTAGTGCATTTGTCCCTTGCATATTTGTTTCTTTATTTTTCAATCAAAAAAAAACTTCATCTAGAAACTTTCACTCTCTTCTTTTTGATTTTTGTTCTGCATATTTCTGCATCAAATTCCTTGCAAATCTTTCAGCTAATTCATCGCAAATCTTTGTGAGATCTTACTTGACCAGTGAGCTGAGGTGACAAGTGTTTCTCTCTGTAATGAACTCGGTTTCACCGAATAGCTATTCTCGGTCCAACCGAATCCCTTCGGTACTACCGAAACATGCCACTCGGTGCCACCGATTTCAAAACAGGAAAAACAGTTTGCCACACATTCTATATTTCTTCTGATTCAGCTCCACTCAATGAATCTTGTCCTCTACAAGCATCACAGTTTTATTCACTGCTTTGTACTGAATCTCAAGGACCAAACCCATTCGACGGATTCCAGGAAAAACCTTCTTGGAAATTGATGTCAAAGGGGGAGAGAGAGATCACATCAAAGCTTATCATCAGAGAGAGAGATCACATCAAAAGCTTATCACCTACAAAGGAGAAAGTACTAAGGGGGAGAGAATACTCAAGGATCCCATATATTAAGGGGAAGAAAGAAATCTCCAAGGGGGAGAGAATACTCAAGGATCCCAATCCCAAATGCTTGATGCTCAAGAGGAGAGATGCCACATGTCTTTTTGGGGGAAAGACATGTTCATATGAACTCATTTGAATTTAGTTCTACTCAGCTCTGATTTTCTGTTTCCTATCTTCTCCCAATATCCCATGTAAGATTCAGGGGGAGCAAGACACCTAAGGAAAAGACATCAGTCAAATTCATTGCATATCTTTATTCTTGGGGACATGTTGAATTCAATATGGTACCTTGTACTCACTCTCTACATGTCATCCCAATCTTGGTATTCTTGTGGTTTCCTTTGTTTGCTCTGGCTAGTGGACGTACCTGTGTTATCTAACCTTGTTTGTGCAGGTTCATTCCATCCTAAGCCAACTCAAGACCACAAGGTAAGTATATGCATCAAAATCATGAGTATGAGGAGTTCTTGCTTATGTACATACTGTTTGCAAGAAGGACTCATGAGCATGAATGTATTTTCCTTGATAATCTTTTGCTCTGATGCATATGGCCAAGATGCATGTAACACATTGCCTACTCTGTCATGGTTGTGCTCTCACATGTCTCTATATTTCATATTTACATGAGTGCATACATGTAGGGGGAGCCTATGCTTGTTACATGTTCTTCCAAAGCTTTACCTGCTGTTCTTTATATCTTTATCTAAAGCTTTGATGTATGTTGCCATCAATTACCAAAAAGGGGGAGATTGAAAGCACAAGTGCTCCCTAGGTGGTTTTGATAATTGATGACAACATATCTCTTGTTGGACTAACATTTCGATCTAGCATGTTTTAGACAAGTTCAACAATGGAGTGGCATGGACTAAAGGTTGTGGGAACTCCTTCAAGATGCTAAGGGCAAAGGATTGGCTAAAGCTTCAAGCTCAAGACTCCTCATTTTACATTTTAGTGATCCAAGATCACATTAAGTCTTTAGGAAAAGCCAATACTATTAAGGAGGGATGAGGTGTTGCTTAATGAGCCTCTTGCTTCATGTGCTTAGTGATATGCTCCAAAACCCTCAGCTACTTTCCCACTTCCACATATGACCTAAACCCTAAGCCAAACTCGGCCCTACCGATTCTTCCTATCCAGCGCCACCGAGTTCCACTTGTCATAAGCCACTGCCAAACCCTAATCATTTCGGTCTCACCGATGGGATCTCGGTCTCACCGAGATGGGCTTGCAAACTCTCTGTTACCCATTGCAATATTCTCGGTCCCACCGAGATATGCAATCGGTTCCACCGAGTTTGCTTGGCCAAATCTCAGTTTCACTTATTACCCAAATCGGTCCCACCGAGTTTGAGTAATCGGTCAAACCGAGTTTTGGATTTACCCTAACCCGAGCACATCGGTCCCACCGAGTTGATCCAGTCGGTCCCACCGAAATCTCTAACGGTCACTAGGTTTACATTTTCGGTCCGACCGAGTTTATTAACTCGGTCCCACCGAGATTGGAAAACTGTGTAACGGTTGGATTTTGTGTGGAGGCTATATATACCCCTCCACCTTCTTCTCATTCGAGGAGAGAGCCATCAGAACGCATACACCATTCCAACTCATATGTTCTGAGAGAGAACCACCTACTCATGTGTTGAGACCAAGACATTCCATTCCTACCATATGAATCTTGATCTCTAGCCTTCCCAAGTTGCTTTCCACTCAAATCTTCTTTCCAACAAATCCAAATCCTATGAGAGAGAGTTGAGTGTTGGGAAGACTATCATTTGAAGCACAAGAGCAAGGAGTTCATTACCTACACACCATTTGTTACTTCTTGGAGAGTGGTGTCTCCTAGATTGGCTAGGTGTCACTTGGGAGCCTCCGACAAGATTGTGGAGTTGAACCAAGGAGTTTGTAAGGGCAAGGAGATCGCCCACTTCGTGAAGATCTACCGCTAGTGAGGCAAGTCCTGTGTGGGCGATGGCCATGGTGGGATAGACAAGGTTGCTTCTTCGTGGACCCTTTGTGGGTGGTTGCTTCTTCGTGGGTGGAGCCCTGTGTGGACTCGCGCAACCGTTACCCTTGGGTGGAGCCCTGTGTGGACTCGCGCAACCGTTACCCTTCGTGGGTTGAAGTCTCCATCAACGTGGATGTAGGATAGCACCACCTATCCGAACCATGGGAAAAACATCCGTGTCTCCAATTGCGTTTGAATTCTCCAAACCCTTCCCTTTACATTCTTGCAAGTTGCATGCTTTACACTCCGCTGCTCATATACTCTTTGCATGCTTGCATGATATGTATTGTGTGTGTTGAAATTGTGTCTAAACTTCACTTAAACCGAAAAAGCTTAAAAATTGCAACTTGAGCATTATGTGTCTAATCACCCCCCTCTAGACACATCTACTTCTAGATCCTACACCTGGCTTGAATAGGCTCCACTCGGCAAGCAATACCAACCGGTGTCTCTCTACAACGCCTCCTCAAGCCGTCTATCAAGCCTTCTCCAGAGTCCGATTCCATCTTCGTGCCGCTTGACCCCGATACAGCCGGGTCCGGCTCGAAGAACCAAGTGGGTGACCCGGGGACTTCGGTAGTCGGCCCGGGGACATCAGCAGGTGGCTCGGGGACTTCCATAGTTATGCCCGACCCGGGGACTGCCACACCCAGCTCGGGGACTGCGGTAGTCGGCCCGGAGGCTGCACCAACGCAGCAGGCGGCGGCCGACTCCAGCATTTCACCACCCAGCCCGCCCGCCCTGGTCACAGTAGCCGTGTTGGCAATAGAAGAAGTCGCAGCTCCATCATGGGCTCAGTCCATCCTCAACTTCCTAATAAACCAAGATCTGCCGGCTGACGAAACAGAGGCAAGACAAGTCCAACGCTGAGCCGGAGCATACACAATCGTCAACAGAGAGCTTGTCAAGCGCAGTGTCACTGGAGTCCTCCAGCGATGCGTCGAGCAAGAGAAGGGCATTGCAATCCTCAGAGACATCCACCAAGGAGAATGCGGCCACCATGCGGCCTCAAGATCACTCGTCGCCAAAGCTTTCCGCCATGGTTTCTTTTGGCCGACTGCTTTGGATGACGCCAAGGAGTTAGTTAAACATTGCAAAGGGTGCCAACTCTTCAGCTCCAAGCAACACATGCTGGCTTCAGCACTCAAGACCATTCCCCTCACTTGGCCCTTCGCCGTTTGGGGACTGGACATGGTGGGCCCATTCAAGACGGCGCGCGGCGGCATGACACATCTGCTTGTCGCCGTGGACAAATTCACCAAATGGATTGAGGCAAAGCCGATCAAGAAGCTGAATGGGCCGACTGCCGTGACATTTATCGCAGAAATAACAACTCGGTACGGCGTGCCACACAGCATCATCACCGACAATGGCACGAATTTCGCCAAGGGAGCCTTGGCACGTTTCTGCGTGACGCAAGGCATCCGGTTGGACTTGGCGTCCGTTGCCCACCCGCAGTCAAACGGCCAGGTCGAGCGAGCCAACGGCCTCATCCTTTCCGGCATCAAACCCCGTCTGGTCGTACCACTGGAGCGTTCGGCCGGCTGTTGGCTCGATGAGCTGCCGGCCGTCCTCTGGAGTCTGCGCACTACCCCAAACAAGTCAACCGGCTTCACTCCTTTCTTCCTCGTGTATGGTGCCGAGGCGGTCATCCCAACTGACATCGAGTTCGGCTCGCCTCGGGTAACCATGTACACGGAGGCGGAGGCCAAGGAAGCACGAGAAGACGGCGTCGACCTGCTGGAAGAAGGCCGGCTATTAGCCCTCAGCCGGTCCGCCATCTATCAGCAGGGCCTGCGCCGCTACCACAGCCGGAAGGTCAAGCCAAGATCCTTCCAAGAGGGCGATCTTGTGCTCCGGCTGATCTAGTGAACAGCCGGCCAGCACAAGCTCTCGGCCCCTTGGGAGGGCCCCTTCGTCATCAGCAGAGCTTTAGGCAACGACTTCTACTACCTGATCGACGCGTAGAAGCCGAAGGCACGAAAGAGAGACGACTCCGGCAAGGAGTCGGAACGACCATGGAACGCCAACCTCCTCCGAAGATTTTACAGTTGAAATGCAGTATGTATCACGCTAACTTTTGTACTAAGTACGAGACAATAGGCCCCCCGAGGAGAGCTCGGGGACTGCCATCTTTTATCTATGAATGAAGAATATCATGCTTATGACCTTGTCATTACATTCACTTTTTTCGTCCGGCACCGGGTTCGACTAGTCGGCCCGGGGACTGGCCGCCTAGAGTTATATTAAAAGTCCTACCCGCGGCCAGACAAGTAGTGTGCCGGCACCCAAGCCTTCTCTTGCCAAAAGTCGCAGTTCGAAGAACCGGTTATCCGGCTGGCAAGAGTTAAAGGCAGGAAAGGATGCCCACACGAAAAACGGCTAGGGACTAACGGACTAATATAACAAAAGCCGGTTTTTCTCCCACCACCGACCGACTACCAGAGTAGCCGGTCGGCCGGCTTCCATTCGCCTCGCTTCAATCTAAGAAAGCTCGAGTACTTGCCTTCCTAAAAGGGGAAGGCGGCAAAGGAAACATCCTAAGGATAAAAAGCATACACGAATGGAAACCAAACACGCACACGATCATATTTACACAAAAGACCTTCAAAAGGCCAGCATTCAACATAATCCGAATACACCCCCAGTGGGTGGAACTGCGCAAGTTTAATAAAAATTGTTCAAAGGGCAACAAGCAGGAAAAGCAAGGACGGCAGATTAAGCCAGGGGAGCGACTGGCGAGTCGGGCAGGTCGGTGGAGACGACAGTGCCGGCTGGAGGAGTGGCCGGCTGGCGAACCTCGGCATGATCACCGCCTCCCGCAGAGGGCGCGCTAGCACGCGCCTCGTTGCTGGAAGCACGGTCAGGCTGAGGCTGGCTGGCCGCTTCACCGGCCGGCTCAACGTCTTCGCCCTCCTCTCCTTCGTCGTCTTTGCCTTCATCGCTGGAGGCGATCTCCTCCGCCGAGTCCTCACCCGCTGCCGGGTCCAGCCCGAACCACTCCTCCAGCTGGGCAACGCCGTCGTCATTTATTTCAGGAGCGAAGACGCTGATGTCAGTACACTCGGCGATCGTCGAGGCACGTTGAGCGATAGCCGGCCGCACCTCCTCCATCTCCTTGTCGGCCTCCAGCCGCCAGGTGCGCAGCTGGTCCAGGTTCAGCCTGGGATACCAGGCTCGGACGAACTCCAGCGCCCGCCCAGCTCCAAGCCGGGCCGCCGATGCCTTCTAGGCCTCGAAGCAGCCAACCGCAACCTCCAGCCAGTCGGCAGTCCGACTCGGGGTACGGGGAATCATCTCGCCTGGCCAGAGGGCGGCCAACACCTGCGCCCCGGCGCGCTGGAGGCGGCGGAGCATACGGTGAGCCGGCTGCAGCCGGGCTTGGACCGCCAAGAGTTGCTCGTCAAGCATCCGGCTCGCGTCCGACGCGATTTCAGCCCCCGCCTGCCGGCGCGCCTCGCGATGGGCCTCGATGGTTTGGGTGGCGAAGACGGAGTAGCCGGGAAAGTAGTCTGCACAGAGAACAAAAAGCAGCACAAATCAGAACACAAATCAGGGGGCAAGGGGCAAGCAAGGAGTGAGGAAGGCGGCTTACCGTCGATCAGATCCTCGATACGACCGAAGCCCTCGCTCAGCGCTTGTTTTGCCTCAGCCCAGCCCGCCGCTTCGGTCTCGAACTCGTCCTTCAGGGCATCCTCACTGTCCTGCGCCTTCTTCAGGGCCGCCTTGTGGCTCTCCTCATGGTCGGCCAACTTCTTGGCCAGGCGGTCACGCTCCAGGACCAAGGCGTTGTACTCGGCTTCCTTGGCGCGAAGGGCGGCCTGGGCCCCGCTGAGCTGCCCCCTCAAGTCGGCATTGGCCCCTGCAAGCATGAAGACAAAGGAAAATCAATAAGGAAGAAGTCGTCAAGGAAGATCCGACCCGACTGCTCAGCAGTCGGCCCGAATCTCGGGGACTACACCCAGTGGGTGCGCTGACGCGCCCCCACAGGAGATGAACGAAACAAAGCACGCACTCCGGCTGCTGGTCAGGTCTTCGGTTCTTCGGCCCAGCTCCTGAGCCTGGGAGTTGAAGGCAGCAGCGTGGAGGTTATGATACTCCTGGAAGATTAGACAGGAGGCAAGAATAAGATAGTTGTCAGGACCTAGTAAGTTCCAAGCCGCCTGCACAGCAGCCGACTCGGAACTCGGGGACTACACCCAGTGGGTGCGCTGACACGCCCCCACGGAAGAAATCAAAAGAGCAAAACAACCAAAGCCAGAAGACTCACCTGGATGACAGCCCGCGTCGCGAGGAACTCTTGGGTGTATCGCTGCAGCGAGGCGGCTTGGGCTTGAAGCCGGTTCCGGACCTCCTGGGCCGCCGCATTCAGCTCGCCCGTCCCCCCGCTGGGAGTCCACTCGGACGTGCTGACGCTGGCCGCCTCCAGGGCCTCCGCCGTCTGGCTGGCGCCCGCAGCTCGGTGCGGCTCTGGTGCGGAGGTGCCTCCCCCTGCGCGCCGGCGCAATGCCGACTGCACCTCGAGGCAGGCCCCTGCCTCCGGCTCGCCCCCGGCCGGCTGCTCTGGCGCCGCGGCTGATTGGCCGCTTTGGCCCGCCCCAGTCGGCGCTATCTGCGGTGCCCCCTCCACGAAGACCAAGTGGTCCTCCCTCCTCTCCACCACCGGCGGGTCTTGGTCGACCTCCTCCGACGGGGGCACGGGGATGTCGGGGGCCACGGCGCGGAGGGGAACGACGAGCAACGGAGGCTGGTTGTGCGAGGCCTCCGCCTTCGTCTCCACGGCTGCCGCCTCCGCCCGGGCCTTGGCCGCCGCATCGGCCTGCTCCTTCGCCGCCTGGGCGGTCCTTCGCTCCGCCACCTCCCGCTCCTGCCGCACCCCCCGTGCGTTCCGCTCCGTGGCCTCCCTAAGGTCGGCACGGAGATCCACGCGACGGGAGCCGGAGGACCCTCCAGTCGGCCCGACTACGGAGCCGCCAGGACCTCGCTCAAGGGAAAGCGGTGCCTTGCCCGGCGAGCAAAGAAAGGTTTAGAAGAGCTTCAATCGAAAAGGACAACAATATATATATATATATATAAACAAGACATTTGACGACTTACGCCGAGATCGCCTGCGGCTGTTTCACCGCTTTGCGGAAGCGGGCCGCCTTCACGGCCGCCTCATCCCGCTTGGTCGCCGCCATGGAAGCCTTGGATTTTTTCGGCCGGCTGCTGAAGAAGGTCGACGCGGCCCGGCGCTTCTGCGCGCCGCCACGGGCAGCCGGCGCGACAGACGGGCCCGCGCCTTGATGATCAAGCGCCGGCTGGCGGTGCGGGGCGGCTTCGACCTCGTCGTCGTCCGGCCAGTCCTCGAAGCCGGCTCCGGGCCCCGCGCCTCCTGCCTCGTCGCCTTCCCCCATGATGGCGTCTTCCATGGCGGTCGCTCCTAGGTCGTCAGTGCCGTCCACCGTGCGGTCGGGGAGGAGCTGGCGCTCTACCCCTGCGGCCCCGGCCGTTGGCAGAAGAAGAGGGTTCTGCTAAGGGCAAACCAACTGATCAAAGGTCGGCTATCACGATGCCGGCTACAAAAAGGAAGAAAAGAAGAAAAACTTACGGCAGGCGGAGGGTTGGCGCGAGAATACGGCTCCTTGCCGTATCGCCAATCCTCGGCGAGCTTGCAATTGGAGATGTAGTTCACCATGTAAGACACCTTTGCATGAGGCATCTCCCTGGTGCTCAGCCGGCACGGGTCGAAGCGGCCGCTCATCTGGCAAATCATGTGAGGCCAGCCTTGGAGCGGAAGTACCCGGCGCTCCACGAAGGCGGCCACCAAGTCGGCTCCAGTCAGGCCCTCCGACTGGATCATCACCCGGAGCCGGGAGACGGCTGCGTTCCCGGCCTGAGACAGCGACCTGGCCCGGTAGCTCCACGAAGGTTGCCTCCCAGCCGGCGGGCCGGGTACGTAAGCCGGCAGGTTGACGTAGTCGCCTTGCGGGGCGACGTTCTTCACGTAAAAGTAGGACTTCTGCCAGAGCTTCACCGACTGGATCAGCGGGATGGGCGGGAACGGATTGTTCTCACCCGTCCGCCTCATGGCAATGCAGGATTTAGGTTATTTCTGTACAAAAACACCAGGTATGTGCTGCAAAGGATATGTCACTGTTAATGTTAAATACGCCTGTCTTTCCAAATTTTCTGACCCCAGCCAAGGATGCCCAGGCTGGCCGTATTTCGACTCAGTTTGTAAGATGACCATCTCATGTCTCTTTATAAGAGAAAAAAGGACCAGGGAAGGAAATTACTCTCTCCGTCCGGAAATACTTGTCATCAAAATGAATAAAAGGGGATGTATCTATATGTTAGTAAAGTCGTTCATGGTCCTTGCATCTCACTGCTCCATGTGTCGGAGTAAATGACCACGGGTAGCCTAGCCGGCTCCCCGTGGCTCTTCTGAAAAATTACAAGCTGATCCGGCCCTCGAGAATCCAAGACGTGGGGCCGCCTTCCCCTTGCCGGCTGTCTCCCAGGCCGGCTATCGGAAGGCGACCCGACTTTAGCCCTCATGAAGAAAGCCGCGGGAGGACCGGCTCCGAGAAGCCGGCCGCGAGAAGGCTGACTCCAAGAAGCCGGCTCCCACAAAGCGGTCAAGATCGTACCCTCGAAGTCTGCATCCACATAACGGCGATGTGACGGGGCGTGGCTATAGTAATGCCTGCCACCCCCGAATCCCGGAGCACGCCTGGCACAGTGCGTCGTACGGGTGGCCATGGCCCATCCGGCACGACACTGTTGCCACATTGACCCTGATGTCATCCACGACGGGCTGCCAGTGCGGCCCATGGGCGGTGGGCCCCTTCGGGCAGAGAGACACCCGAAGGTGGCCAGGCCTCCCCTAGTCGGCCCAAGACAGAGCCGGCTCTCCACAGCCGGCTTGCCACCTCCCTCGAAGGAGACGCCCCATTAAGGAGACAAGACACGGTGAGGCTACAGCGATCACCCGCCGGACGGCGGCACTGTAGCTACGCCCACCTCGGCGAAGCCCTCATCACCAGGATTGAGCAACAGTAACCAGCCACCGACAATGCCCTGGACAGTGGGGCCTGCCTGTCGACCATGGAGCCGGCAGCCGGCGGGACCCACCAGCCGGCGCAGAAGCCAGCGAGTGTAGTCACAGACGGCTGGGCCCCATGCCCAGCCGGATTACCATTGTACCCCCAGGGGGTAGGCCTATATAAACCCCCCGGGACACCCATGCAAAGGGTTGATCCAAGCTAGTTCTAGACACCACATAGAGAGGGGAGGAGGGCTAGCCGTGCTCTACTTCTTCTCCTCACAAAACAGCTCAAGGAGCATCGTGTAGCTACTTGTTCATCTAGTGATCATGCGGAGATCCCGCAGAGCAGCAGTAGGGGTGTTATCTCCACGGAGAGCCCCGAAGCTGGGTAAGATTTGCCGGCGTGCATGTCTTCGCCTCATCCCGCTTCCAGGCACCGACGACGTCTTACTGGTTCCCACAATGATAAGCCACCCGTTGGCATATGTCGCACCTACCACCCGACACCATGGTCGTGAATGCTCTAATGGCGACTACTGAAACATCTCAGATGGGCACATTTGTTTGACATATTAGTAAAGTCTTCCATGAGTTGTCTCTAGAAAGGATGGCGTGTTCGGTTCATGGAATGCACATGTACCATCGATGGCAAGTTTGAAGGTTTGCGGATAGTCCGAACAAACGCGGGCAGTTGGGGCCTCCGTTGGAGAGGTGTTTTTGTGTCCAAACAGTGTCCAAAGTGCTCTTTAGAGAAGTTCCATTCCGTGTGATTTTTCATAAAATAAAACTTTGAATGGTATTCGCTCCGTTCCAAAATATTTGTCCGAGTCAAAAATTTGTAGGTTTGATCATATCTGCGGAAACATTACCTGCATCTACGGTGCACTTCCCTGCTCTCAACGCTAACTTAAGCGTACAGCCGCTGGCTCCTTGCCGGAAACAAAATTGCGAGCCGTCGTCCTTTTGCGAGCACTAAGCCATCGCATTCATGGCGATGATGGCAACGAGCACGAACATGTCTAACTGAACAACATCTTCTCCGCTAGACTGCCAATTGCAGAAAGAACAATGTGAGGTTTGACCGTGCCAGCGTTGCATCAGTCGTGACAATACGGCATCTGCCCTCTTTTCTTGAAGAAGATGCCCGCATAGTCGAATACATAAATAAATCGAGAGACATAACATAAGGAGGCAATAAAGGGAAAATACACAGGAGCTCATGGGTGCTCCACACCCCTATGTGAATATAAAACATAAAGAAATACCAAGAAAATTCAAAAAACTCTGAAATTTGGGGATATCAAATCAGGGTTCTCAAGCTACTTCTGTGTGAAATTTCATGAAAAAGTACCAGGAAATGTATCCGTGGCGAAGAAAATACAGTTTGAACAAAAATCCATCCAAACAGTTTTTTGTCAAGTTTCCTAATTTTTTAATGAAATTTCACATGGGAGTAGACCGGAACCCAGGTTTGATCTCCCTAAATCTCAGTTTTCCTTTTTCAAATTTCTCAATTTTTTTGAGTTTAATGTTCGTATAGGGGCGTGGAGCACCCAGGTGCTACAAATCCGCTTCTGCCAAGAAAGGAAGTAGTTTGGTGCCTACTTGCCTAGGCGTGTACTGACACTTCATTGCTCGGCGCACACATGTCGGCCACTACGTTAGGCTTCAGACTCCCGCTCGACATTAAGAGCATCTACGGCCAGGCGCCTCAAACCGGCCTCAAACATGTCGGCGGCCCGCCCGGTCACTAACGGCCCGCCCGGTCACTAACCGGTCATAAAAATCTGACCCAGACGAGCGCCTCAAACGGGTCTCAAACACCCGGGCTAACCAGCACCCCTCATATCCAGCCCAAATATGAGGGCGCATATTGGGGCGCCCAGGAACGCTCGCCATGTAGGACTGACGATGGGGTCCCACGCAAAATGCCCAAAAACTCGGTGGTCCGACGGACGCCTCCTCCATCGCTACAGCGTGAACGCCGCATGGCGCCGCTCTGGCTCGCTGCCCGAGGCCAAATCCGGCTATTTTAGACGGCTGGGGTCCCCCAACCCTAGCCCATCCACCTCCTCCCTCTCCGCGCCACTACCCGAGCCCGTCCGCCTCCTCTCACCCGCTCTCCCACTCTCTCCGGCATCGCAATAGTCTGGCGCAAGATCACGATGTACGCTATGCTCACGCGGGAGCGCCGGAGGCAGATTGCGGAGGAGATCCAGGCGAGGCGCGCCGCCCGTAGCGCTGTCGGTCTGCCTCCGGACTCGCCCGAGCCGGAGGAGGAGGAGGAGGAGCAGCCGGAGGAGGAGGAGGGAGAGCAGCTACCGCAGGCGGTGGAGGTGGTGGATTTCGAGGAGGAGAAGGTGGAACAGCCTGCTCGGGGTTCAACATGGCGGAGGCGGAGGCGGAGTTTGCCGTCGCCCAAGCCGCGGAGATGACGGAGCAGCAAGTGTTGAGGAAGGTAGCAATAATTCATAAATTTCTACGCCTCACCAAGATCAATCTAGGAGATACTAGCAACGAGAGAGAGGGAGTGCCTCTTCATACCCTTGAAGATCGCTAAGCGGAAGCGTTACAAGAACGCGGTTGGTGGAGTCGTACACGCAGAGATTCAGATCACGGTCGATTCTGATCTAAGCGCCGAATAACGGCGCCTCGGCGTTCAACACACGTACAACCTGGGGACGTCTCCTCCTTCTTGATCCAGCAAGGGGAGAGGACAAGTTGAGGGAGAACTCCGACAGCACGACGGCGTGGTGGTGATGGAGCTCGTGGTTCTCTGGCAGGGCTTCGCCAAGCGCTACGGAGGAGGAGGAGGTGTAGGAGAGGGGGAGGGGCTGCGCCAGGGGAAGGGTGCGGCTGCACTCTCTCTCCCTCACTATTTATAGGGGGAAGGGGGTGGAGGAGGCGCCCTAGGGTTCCCTAGGGGAGGGGCGACCGCCACAGGGGAAACCCTAGATGGGTCTGGGCGCCCCCACCCCTAGGAAACTTGCCCCCCAAGCCGGGAGGGGTGGCTGCCCTAGGGGAGGCGCCCCCACCTCTCCAAGTTACGTGAGATGGGGTGGGAGGGGCGCTCAGCCCCTTAGTGGGCTGATGCGCTCCCTCCCCTTGGCCCATAAGGCCCCCCAACGCTTGCCGGCGCCCCCGAAACCCCTTTCGGACACACTGGTCGTCACCCGGTACCCCCAGAACAATTCCGGACTCCAATACCCTTCATTCAATATATCGATCTTCACCTTCGGACCATTTCGGAACTCCTCGTCATATCCGGGATCTCATCCGGGACTCCAAACAACCTTCGATAACCACATACTATTTCCCATAACAACTCTAGCGTCACCGAACCTTAAGTGTGTAGACCCTACGAGTTCGGGAACCATGCAAACATGACCGAGACATCTTTCTGGCCAATAACCAATAGCGGGATATGGATACCCATATTGGCTCCCACATGTTCCACGATGATCTCATCGGATGAACCACGATGTCGGGGATTCAATCAATCCCGTATACAATTCCCTTTGTCTATCGGTATGTTACTTGCCCGAGATTCGATCGTCGGTATCCCCATACCTCGTTCAATCTTGTTACTGGCATGTCTCTTTACTCGTTCCGTAACACATGATCCCGTGACCAGCTCCTTAGTCACATTGAGCTCATTATGATGATGCACTACCGAGTGGGCCCAGAGATACCTCTCCGTCATACGGAGTGACAAATCCCAGTCTCGATTCGTGCCAACCCAACAGACACTTCCGAAGATACCTATAATGCACCTTTATAGCTACCCAGTTACGTTGTGACGTTTGGTACACCCAAAGAATTCCTACGGTATCCGGGAGTTGCACAATCTCATGGTCTAAGGAAATGATACTTGACATTAGAAAAGCTTTAGCAAACGAACTTCATGATCTTGTGCTACGCTTAAGATTGGTTCTTGTCCATCACATCATTCTCCTAATGATGTGATCTCGTTATCAATGACATCCAATGTCCATGGTCAGGAAACCATGACCATCTATTGATCAACGAGCTAGTCAACTAGAGGCTTACTAGGGACATATTACGATCTATGTATTCACACATGTATTACGGTTTCCGGTTAATACAATTATAGCATGAACAATAGACAATTATCATGAACAAGGAAATATAATAATAACCATTTTATTATTGCCTCTAGGGCATATTTCCAACAGTCTCCCACTTGCACTAGAGTCAATAATCTAGTTCACATCGTTATGTGATTAACACTCATAGTTCACATAGCCATGTGACTAACACCCGAAGAGTTTATTAGAGTCAATAATCTAGTTCACATCGCCATGTGATGAACACCTAAGAGTTTACTAGAGTCAATAATCTAGTTCACATCACCATGTGATTAACATTCAATGAGTTCTAGGGTTTGATCATGTTATGCTTACGAGAGAAGTGTCAGTCAACGGGTCCGCAACATTCAGATCCGTGTGTTCTTCACAAATCTTGATTTCATATTGTAGATGTTGCTACTATGCTCCACTTGGAGCTATTCCAAATGGTTTCTCCACTATACGTATCCGGTTTGCTACTCAGAGTCATCCGGATAGGTGTTAAAGCTTGCATCGGCGTAACCCTTTACGCCGAACTCTTTATCACCTCCATAACCGAGAAACACTTCCTCATTCCTAAGGACAATTTTGACTGTTGTCCAATGATCCACTCCTGGATCACTCTTGTATCCCCTTGCCAGAAACGTGGCAAGGCACATCGCGGTACACGGCATGGCATATTGTATAGAGCCTATGGCTAAGGCATAGGGGACGACTTTTGTCCTTTCTCTTTCTTTTGCCGTGGTCGAGCTTCAAGTCTTAACTTCACACCTCACAACTCAGGCAAGAACTCCTTCTTTGACCGATCCATCTTGAACTCCTTCGAGATCATGTCAAGGTATGTGCTCTGTGAAAGTCTTATCAGGCGTCTTGATCTATCTCTATAGATCTTGATACCCAACATGTAAGCAATTTTACACAGGTCTTCCTTTGAAAAACTCCATTCAAACAACCCTTTATGCTTTCTAGAAATTCTACATCATTTCTGATCAACAATATGTCATCCATATATACCTATCAGAAATGTTGTAGTGCTCCCACTCACTTTCTTGCAAATACAAGTTTCTTGCAAACTTTACATAAACCCAAATGCTTTGATTGCCTCATCAAAGCGTATGTTCCAACTCAGACATGCTTTCTCCAGTCCATAGAAGGATCGCTAGAGTTTGCATACCTTTTAGCATCTTTAGGATTGACGAAAACCTTTTGGTTGTATCACATACAACCTTTCCTCACGGAAACCGGCAAGGATACTTTGTTTTGACATCCATCTGCCTGATTTCGTAAATGAAATGCAGCAACTGCTAACATAGTTCTAATAGACTTTAGCATCGCTATGATTGAGAGAGTCTCATCATAGTCAACTCCTTGAACTTGTCGGAAACTTCTTTGAGACAAGTTGAGCTTCACAAATGGTGACATTACCATCAGCGTTTGTCTTCTTCTTAAAGATCCATTTATTCTCAATGGCTCACCGTTCATCGGGCAAGTCCACCAAAGTCCATACTTTGTTCTCATACACGGATCCTATCTCGGATTTCATGGCTTCCAGCCATTTTTTGGAATCCGGGCCCACCATCGCTTCTTCATAGCTCATAGGTTCATTGTTGTCCAACAACATGACCTTTAAGACAGGGTTACCATTGAGAAGTTGTACACACCCTTGTCGACCTACGAGGTTTGATAGTAATTTGATCTGAAGCTTCATGATCATCATCATTAGCTTTCTCTTCAACTGATGTAGTTGCCACAGAAACATCTTTCTGTGATGCGCTACTCTCTGGTTGAAGTGAAGGTTCAACAACCTCATCAAGTTCTATCTTCCTCCCACTCAATTCTTTCGAGAGAAACTCTTTCTCGAGAAAGGACCTGTTCTTAGCGACAAACACTTTGCCCTCAGATCTGAGATAGAAGGTATACCCAATCGTCTTGTTTGGGTATTCTATGAAGATACAATTTTCCGCTTTGGGTTCGAGCTTTTCTGACCGAAGCCTATCGACATAAGCATCGTAGCCCCAAACCTTACGAAACAACAACTTTGGTTTCTTGCCAAACCATAGTTCATACGGTGTCGTCTCCACGGACTTAGATGGTGCCCTATTTAAAGCGAATGTAATTGTCTTTAATGCATAACCCCCAAAAATAGAGGTAGATTGGTAAGAGACATCATACACCATATCCAATAAGGTTCGATTACAACGTTCAGACACACCATCATTCTATGGTGTTCCAGGCGGCGTCAACTGTGAAACGATTCCACCTTGTCTTTAGTGATTGCCAAACTTACAACTCAGATACTTTCCCTTTGATCAGATCGAAGGAACTTGATCTTCGTGTTACGATGATTCTCAACTTCACTCTGAAATTGCTTGAACTTTTCAAACATTTCAGACTTATGCTTCATTAAGTAAATATACCCATATTTATTCAATTCACCGGTGAAGGTGAGAAAATAACGATATCCACCACGCGCGTCAACACTCATCGGACCGCACACATCAGCATGTATGATTTCCAACAAGTCACTTGCCTGTTCCATTGTTCCAAAGAACGGGGTTTTAGTCATCTTGCTAAAGAGGCATGGTTCGCATATGTCAAGTGATTCAAAATCAAGGGACTCCAAAAGTCCATTAGCATGGAGGTTCTTTCATGCGCTTTACACCAATATGACCTAAGCGGCAGTGCCACATAAAAGTGGTACTATCATTATCAACTCCACATCTTTTGGCATCAATGTTATGAACATGTGTATAACTACGACCGAGATTCAATAAACCATTCACATTGGGTGCATGACCATAGAAGGTATTATTCATGTAAACAGAGTAACCATTATTCTCTAACTTAAATGAATAACCATATTGCAATAAATATGATCTAATCATGTTCATGCTCAACGCAGACACTAATGCAAACAACATTTATCTAGGTTCAACACTACTCCCGAAGGTAGAGGGAGCATGTGATGGTGATCACATCAACCTTGGAAACACTTCCAACACACATCGTCACCTCGCCCTTAGCCAGTCCTCGTTAATTCCGTAGCTTTTGTTTTGAGTTACCAATATTAGCAACTGAACCGGTATCTAATACCCAGGTGCTACTAGGAGTACTAGTAAGGTACACATCAATAACACACATATATGGAATATACTTTTGTTGAAGTCGACAGCCTTCTTATCTACCAAGTATTTGAGGCAGTTCAGCTACCACTGGCCGTTCCCCTAATAGAAGCACTTTGTCTCGTGTTTGGGTTTTTGGGTTTCTTCACTGGAGTGGCAACTGGCTTGCCATTCAAAAAGTTTCCCTTCTTGCCCTTGCCCTTCTTTGAAACCAGTGCTCTTGTTAACCATCAACACTTGATGCTCCTTCTTGATTTCTACCTTTACGGCCTTAAGCACGGCGAACAAATCTGGGATTATCTTCCCTTGCATGTTATAGTTCATCACGAAACTCTAATAGCTTGGTGATAGCGACTGGAAAACTTTTGTCAATCACTCTCTTATCTGGAAGATTAACTCCCACTTGATTTAAGTTATTGAAGTACCTAGACATTCTGAGCACATGCTCACTGGCTGAGCTATTCTCCTCTATCTTGTAGGCAAAGGTCTTGTCAGAGGTCTCAACCTCTCAACACGGGCATGAGCCTGAAATACCAATCTCAGCTCTTCGAACATCTCATATGTTCTATGGCGTTCAAAACGCTTTTGGAGCCCCGACTCTAAGCCGTAAAGCATGGCACACTAAACTATCAGGTAGTCATCAGAACGTGTCTACCAGATGTTCACAACATCCACAGACGACGCTAGAGGGGTTGGCACACCGAGCAGTGCATCAAGGACAGAAGCCTTCTGTGTAGCAGTGAGGACAATCCTCAGACTACGGCCCTAGTCCGCACAATTGCTTATAATATCTTTCAACTTAGTATTTCTCTAGGAACGTATTAAAACAAAGAGCTAAAGCGCGAGCTATTAATCCACAACATAATTTGCAAAGAAAATTTAGACTATGTTCATGATAATTAAGTTCATCTAATCAAATTATTCAATGAATTCCCACTCAGATAGACATCCCTCTAGTCATCTAAGTGATACATGATCCGAATCGACTAGGCCGTGTCCGATCATCATGTGAGACGGACTAGTCATCAACGGTGAACATCTCCATGTTGATCGTATCTACTATACGACTCATGTTCGACCTTTCGGTCTCTCGTGTTCTGAGGCCATGTCTGTACATGCTAGGCTCGTCAAGTCAACCTAAGTGTTTTGCATGTGTAAATCTGGCTTACACCCGTTGTATTCGAACGTTAGAATCTATCACACCCGATCATCACGCGGTGCTTCGAAACAACGAACCTTCGCAATGGTGCACAGTTAGGGGGAACACTTTCTTGAAATTTTAGTGAGGGATCATCTTATTTATGCTACCGTCATTCTAATCAAATAAGATGTAAACATGACAAACATCACATGCAAATCATAAAGTGACATGATATGGCGCCTTTGATCTCCATCTTCGAGGCGTGACATGAACACCATCGTCACCAGCATGACACCATGATCTCCATCATTATGATCTCCATCATCGTGTCTTCATGAAGTTGCCTCGCCAACTATTACTTCTACTACTATGGCTAACGGTTAGCAATAAAGTAAAGTAATTGTATGGCGTTTTCATTGACACGCATGTCATAAATAAATTAAGACAACTCCTATGGCTCCTGCCGGCTGTCATACTCATCGACATGCAAGTCGTGATTCCTATTACAAGAACATGATCAATCTCATACATCACATATATCACTCATCACATATATCACTCATCACATCCTTTTGGCCATATCACATCACATAGCATACCCTGCAAAAACAAGTTAGACGTCCTCTAATTGTTGTTGCAGGTTTTACGTGGCTGCTATGGGTTTCTAGCAAGAACGTTTCTTACCTACGCAAAACCACAATGGTGATATGCCAATTGATATTTACCCTTCATAAGGACCCTTTTCATCGAATCCGATCCGACTAAAGTGGGAGATACAAACACCCGCCAACCACCTTATGCATCAAGTGCATGTCAGTCGGTGGAACCAGCCTCACGTAAGCGTACGTGTAAGGTCGGTCCGGGCCGCTTCATCCCACAATGCCACCGGATCAAGATAAGACTAGTAATGGTAAGCAAATTGAACAAATCATCGCCCACAACTGCTTTGTGTTCTACTCGCGCATAGAATGTACGCATAGACCTAGCTCATGATGCCACTGTTGGGGAACGTAGCAATAATTCAAAAAATTCTACGCCTCACCAAGATCAATCTAGGAGATACTAGCAACGAGAGAGAGGGAGTGCATCTTCATACCCTTGAAGATCGCTAAGCGGAAGCGTTACAAGAACGCGGTTGGTGGAGTCGTACATGCAGCGATTCAGATCGCGATCAATTCCGATCTAAGCGCCGAACAACAGCGCCTCCACGTTCAACACACGTACAACCCGTGGACGTCTCCTCCTTGATCCAGCAAGGGGAGAGGAGAAGTTGAGGGAGAACTCCGACAGCACAACGGCATAGTGGTGATGGAGCTCGTGGTTCTCCGGCAAGGCTTCGCCAAGCACTACAGAGGAGGAGGAGGAGGTGTAGGAGAGGGGGAGGGGCTGCGCCAGGGGAAGGGTGCGGCTTCCCTCTCTCTCCCTCACTATATATAGGGGGGAAGGGGGTGCAGGAGGCGCCCTAGGGTTCCCTAGGGGAGGGGCGGCCACCACAGGGGAAACCCTAGATGGGTTTGGGCGCCCCACCCCTAGGAAACTTGCCCCCCAAGCCGGGAGGGGTGGCTGCCCTAGGGGAGGTGCCCCCACATCTCCAAGTTACGTGAGATGGGGTGGGAGGGGCGCTCAGCCCCTTAGTGGGCTGATGTGCCCCCTCCCCTTGGCCCATAAGGCCCCGCCAACACTTTTTGCCGGGGCCTCCGAAACCCCTTTCGGACACGCTGGTCGTCACCCGGTACCCCTAGAACAATTCCGGACTCCAATACCCTTCGTCCAATATATCGATCTTCACCTCCGGACCATTTCAGAACTCCTCGTCACATCCAGGATCTCATATGGGACTCCGAACAACCTTCGGTAACCACATACTATTTCCCATAACAACTCTAGCGTCACCGAACCTTAAGTGTGTAGACCCTACGGGTTCGGGAACCATGCAGACATGACCGAGACATCTCTCCGGCCAATAACCAATAGCGGGATCTGGATACCCATATTGGCTCCCACATGTGCCATGATGATCTCATCGGATGAACCATGATGTCGGGGATTCAATCAATCCCGTATACAATTCCCTTTGTCTATCGGTATGTTACTTACCCGAGATTCGATCGTCGGTATCCCCATACCTCGTTCAGTCTTGTTACTGGCAAGTCTCTTTACTCGTTCCGTAATGCATGATACCGTGACCAACTCCTTAGTCACATTGAGCTCATTATGATGATGCATTACCGAGTGGGCCCAGAGATACCTCTCCGTCATACGGAGTGACAAATCCCAGTCTCGATTCGTGCCAACCCAACAGACACTTTCGGAGATACCTGTAATGCACCTTTATAGCCACCCAATTACGTTGTGACGTTTGGTACACCCAAAGCATTCCTACGGTATCCGGGAGTTGCACAATCTCATGGTCTAAGGAAATGATACTTGACATTAGAAAAGCTTTAGCAAACGAACTTCATGATCTTGTGCTACGCTTAAGATTGGGTCGTGTCCATCACATCATTCTCCTAGTGATGCAATCCCGTTATCAATGACATCCAATGTCCATGGTCAGGAAACCATGACCATCTATTGATCAACGAGCTAGTCAACCAGAGGCTTACTAGGGACATATTACGATCTATGTATTCACACATGTATTACGGTTTCCGGTTAATACAATTATAGCATGAACAATAGACAATTATCATGAACAAGGAAGTATAATAATAACCATTTTATTATTGTCTCTAGGGCATATTTCCAACAGCAAGCCATCCTGGAGTCCACCTAGGATGAGGCCCATGTGGAGGCCAACTGGCAGTTCCTCCGACAGAAGTAGGCGACGTCCAACACGCTCTTCGCCAAACTCGACGCGGAGATAGAGGAGGAGGAGGCTGGAGCAGGGCAGCCGGAGGCGCCAGAGCTGCAGGTACCGCCCATGTACCCGGAGCCAGGCACGGAGATTGTCGGCATCTCCGACGAGGAGTAGCTTGGTCATCTATGTAGTACGTAGGTTTTTTAGTTTGCATGCTTTCGTATGGATTTGAGAATCTAGTATGAGATGTCCAGATGTAGTTGTGTTAATTTGAGAAGTGCCCGGTCACTGCCCACGGACACGCCCGCGGGTGTCTGAGGGGTCATATTTGTCATATGCAGCTATAGATGCTCTAAAAAATGGAAATACAATAAGATGATGTAAGCGGGCTGTAAGACTTCAAATATTATAGTTTTACTTAGTTGGAGGAAAGAGAAGAGGAGATAGAAGGGAAACAGACTATAGATTAACATTCGGCTGCAACACATGCTCCTAGACACTACGTGAGAGAGTGAAGTGGGCCATGTATGAGTAAAGCAGTGCATATTTATATCTAAATATTGTATTTGCTAGCTATAAGCTTGGCTATAGATGACATGGCAACATTATATAGCTAGCAGCCGGTTGTACTATTAATCATGCTCTAACCCTAGTGGCGGCTTTCGGGGACGGCGATCAGTAGGTGTGGGGTGGGTCGGTGACCAACATGAGTGCGGAGCACGCGTGAGGGCGGTGGCAAGGGCGCTTTCCCAGCGGTTGAGATGCCTAAGGGGGTGCTCCAAATACGGGACGTTAAAGAGCCCAAGAAGGACAGAAGCCAGAAGGCTAGGCTTGAAGCAGTGGAGCAAGAGATCTTCAAGTGCCAAGGAATGGTGGAGCGCAGACTCAACGCCAACCACTCCATGATCACGGAATTCATCCGCGAACACAAATTGGACAACAAGGATATTGGGGAGGCTATCTTCAAGCTGCATGACCGAATTGAGCATCTCCAAGCACAAAATTACGATCTACAAAATCAAAACTGTGAGTATGAATCCAGATTCAAGAAGACGAGTTTAGCTGCAGATTTCAGGATTCCAGAGATGCTTCATCATTTTATGTGGACATGCCTATGGTTCATACTTTAGCATGTGGACGAATTGTTACTTTATCACGAGAAGTTTTACGATGATATGTTGATGTTTATAATAATGATCATGATGCTTTCATGTCCCTATTCTGTTTTATCGACACATCTCTCTAAACATGTGGTCATGATTATCGAGTTCGGTTTTCGCTTGAGGACAAGCAAGGTCTAAGCTTGGGGGAGTTGATACGTCCATTTTGTATCATGTTTTCTTATGTTATGTTTTGGTCATTATGTCACTTTATGATGCTATTCTAATGCATTTTCTCACTTATTTTGCAAGATTCACATGAAGAGGAAGATTGTCCGCAGTTGGAATTCTGGACCTAAAAAACCCACAAAAGAGATAGATATTCTTTGCAACTCCAAATGACCTGAAAATATATGGAGAATTATTTTAGAATATATAAAAATACTTGAAGAAGAATTATAAAAAGGGGGCCACTAGGGAGTGACGAGCTTAGGGGGCGCGCCCTATGACCTCTTGGCCCCCTGGCAGGCCTCCGATGCCCATCTTCTGCAGTATGAAGCCATTTTACCAAGAAAAAAAAGAAGAACACTTTCAGGGCGAAGCACCGCCATCTCGAGGTGGAACCTAGGCAGGAGCACTTTTGCTCTACGGCGGAGAGATTCCGTGGGGGAAACTTCCCTCCGGGAGGGGGAAATCGAAGCCATCGACATCGCCAATGATCCTCTCATTGTGGGAGTACTAATCTTCATTAGCAGCTTCACCAACACCATCTCATCTCAAACCCTAGTTCATCTCTGGTATTCAATCTTTGTCCCAAGACCTCAGATTGGTACCTGTGGGTTGCTAGTAGTGTTGATTACATCTTATAGTTGATGCTAGTTGGTTTATTTTGTGGAAGATTAAATGTTTAGATCCTCAAGCATATTCAATACACCTCTGATATTGAATGTGAATATGATTTGTGAGTAGTTAATTTTGTTCTCGAGGACATGGGAGAAGTCTTGTTGTAAGTAATCGTATGAAGTTGGTATTCGTTCGATATTTTGATGATATGTATGTTGTTATTCCTTTAGTGGCGTCATGTGAAGGTCAACTACATGACACTTCACCATACTTGGGCCTAAGGGAAGGCATTGGGGAGTAATAAGTAGATGATGGGTTGCGAGAGTGACCGAAGCTTAAACCTTAGTTTATGTGTTATTCCGTAAGGGGCTGATTTAGATCCATATGTTTCATGCTATGATTAGAATTATCTTAATTCTTTTTTCGTAGTTATGGATGCTTGCAAGAAGGGGTAATCATAAGAGGGTTGCTTGTTCAAGTAAGAAGAGCACCCTAGCACTAGTCCATCGACATATAAAATTATCAAAGTAGCGAACGTGAATCAACTAAACATGATGAACGTGACTATACGACAATTCCCATGTGTCCTCGAGAACACTTTGCTTATTATAAGAGAACGTTCCAACTTTTCCTTTTCTATAAAAAGGATTGGGCCACCTTGCTGCACCTCTATTACTATTGCTACTTGTTACTTGTTACGAATTACCTTGCTACAAAACTATCTGTTACCGCTACTTCCAATACTTGGAAAGAATACCTTGCTGAAAATTGTCGTGTCCACGGTAATGGACGCTCAGAGTTGTATACTGATAACCCACAAGTATAGGGGATCGCAACAGTTTTCGAGGGTAGAGTATTCAACCCAAATTTATTGATTCGACACAAGGGGAGCCAAAGAATATTCTCAAGTATTAGCAGCTGAGTTGTCAATTCAACCACACCTGGAAACTTAATATCTGTAGCAAGGTATTTAGTAGCAAAGTAATATGATAGTAGTGGTAACGGTAGCAAAAGTAATATTTTTGGTTTTATAGTGATTGTAACAGTAGCAACGGAAAAATAAATAAGCGAAGAACAATATATGGAAAGCTCGTAGGCGATGGATCAGTGATGGAGAATTATGTCGGATGCGATCGATCATGCAACAGTTATAACATAGGGTGACACAGAACTAGCTCCAATTCATCAATGTAATGTAGGCATGTATTCCGAATATAGTCATACGTGCTTATGGAAAAAGAACTTGCATGACATCTTTTGTCCTACCCTCCCGTGGCAGCGGGGTCCTATTGGAAACTAAGGGATATTAAGGCCTCCTTTTAATAGAGTACCGGACCAAAGCATTAACACATAGTGAATACATGAACTCCTCAAACTACGGTCATCACCGGTAATGGTCCCGATTATTGTCACTTCGGGGTTAACGGATCATAACACATAATAGGTGACTATAGACTTGCAAGATAGGATCAAGAACTCACATATATTCATGAAAACATAATAGGTTCAGATCTGAAATCATGGCACTCGGGCCCTAGTGACAAGCATTAAGCATGGCATAGTCATAGCAACATCAATCTCAGAACATAGTGGATACTAGGGATCAAACCCTAACAAAACTAACTCGATTACATGATAAATCTCATCCAACCCATCACCGTCCAGCAAGCCTATGATGGAATTACTCGCACACGGCAGTGAGCATCATGAAATTGGTGATGGAGGAAGGTTGATGATGAAGATGGCGACGGATTCCCTTCTCCGGAGCCCCGAACGGACTCCAGATCAGCCCTCCCGAGAGAGTTTAGGGCTTGGCGGCGGCTCCGTATCGTAAAACACGATGAATCCTTCTCTCTGACTTTTTTCTCCCCGAACACGAATATATGGAGTTGGAGTTGAGGTCGGTGGAGCTTCAGGGGGCCCACGAGGCAGGGGGCGCGCCCAGGGGGGTAGGTGTAACACTCACAATGCGGCTATATCTCCCATGTGTCGGGGCATGACTTAGAGGCATAGCCGCATGGTAGGTTTGTCGCAAGAGGGGTAATCTTCACACAATCCCATGTACTGAATAAGAAAGGGATAAAGAGTTGGCTTATAATCGCCACTTCACACAAATACAAGTTAAACATACATCATCCAGAATACAGTCAAGGTCCGACTACAGAACCAAAATAAAAGAAGACAACCCCAAATGCTAGATCCCCGATCGTCCCAATGGGGCTCCACTACTGATCAACCGGAAAAGGCATAAAACAACGACCAAGATCTTCAATGAGCTCCCACTTGAGCTGGGTTGTGTCACCTGCACTAGCATCATTGGCACCTGCAACTGTTTGGAAGTATCTGTGAGTCACAAGGACTCAACAATCTCACACCCGCGAGATCAAGACTATTTAAGCTTATGGGTAGGAAAGGGTAGTGAGGTGGAGCTGCAGCAAGCACTAGCATATATGGTGGCTACCTTACGCAAAAGAGAGCGAGAAGAGAAGCAAAGCACGGTCGGGAAGCTAATAAGTGATCAAGAAGTGATCCCGAAGCTACTTACATTCAAGCATAACAAGAGACCGTGTTCACATCCCGGACTCCGCCTGAAAGAGACCATCACGGCTACACACGCGGTTGATGCATTTTAATTAGTTTAAGTGTCAAGTTCTCTACAACCGGATATTAACCAATTCCCATCTGCCCATAACCGCGGGCAAGGCTTTCGAAAGTTCAAAACCCTACAGGGGTGTCCCAACTAAGCCCATCACAAGCTCTCACGGTCAGTGAAGGATATTCCTTCTCCCAGGAAGACTCGATCAGACTCTACATCCCGGTTACAAGACATTTCGACAATGGTAAAACAAGACCAGCAAAGCCACCCAAATGTGCCGACAAATTCCAATAGGAGCTGCACATATCTCGTTCTCAAGGCACACCAGTTTGTCCAAGATTTCGGTAGGCCAACCCAGAGTTGCCCCTGGTGGCCACTGGCTGCTGACAGGTTGGACCAACACTCAGAGGAGCACTGACCCGGGGGTTTAAAATAAAGATGACCCTCGGGCTCCAGAAACCCGAGGGAAAAAGGCTTAGGTGGCAAATGGTAAAACCAAGGTTGGGCCTTGCTGGAGGAGTTTTATTCAAAGCGAACTGTCAAGGGGGTCCCATTCCCCCAACCGTGTAAGGAACACAAAATCAAGGAACATAACACCGGTATGACGGAAAATAGGGCGGCAAGAGTGGAACAGAACACCAGGCATAAGGCTGAGCCTTCCACCCTTTACCAAGTATATAGATGCATTAAAGTAAACAAGATATAATAATGATATCCCAACAAAACCCATGTTCCAACAAGGAACAAACTTCAATCTTCACCTGCAACTAGCAACGCTATAAGAGGGGCTGAGCAAAGCGGTAACATAGCCAAACAATGGTTTGCTAGGAAAGGTGGATTAGAGGCTTGACATGGCAATATGGGAGGCATGGTATATCAAGTGGTAGGTATCGTGGCATAGCAATAGAGCGAGCAACTATCAAGCAAAGATAGAAGTGATTTCGAGGGTATGGTCATCTTGCCTGAGACCCCGCAAGGAAGAAGAACCAGTCCATGAAGAAGAAACAGACGAACGTAGTCGAACGAATCCTCACGACTCCGGAACGAAACCGAAGCTAATGAGAGAAGAAACCCGGAAAGAAACAAACAACATAATAAACAACCATCACATAAACATGGCATGATGCACAACCAAGTATGATGCATGTCCGGTTTAAATATACATGGCATGGCAAATTGCAACAAACCAAACTACAAATTAAGTGGAGCTCAATATGCAACGAGTTGCATATTGACATAACACCACATCAATTATTTAGTTCACTCCCGGTTAGGTAATCAACAATATTAAATGTTGGTTAACATGGCAAGAGGTGAAGCATAACAAAACTATACTATCTAAACAATTTAAATGGGGCCGGATATAACAAGCAACAAATCCGGTAATCCCCATATGCATTAGCAATTTGGTGCAACAACAATTTTAAACATATAAATGTTATTATCATGATGCCAATGGCATGTGCAAGTTTTATGCAATTTTATGAAAATGTTGACATGAACATGATATGAAGCATTTGTCGACATGGCGGAAGGAAAAGGGGCCACGACAACGAATCCGAGAATGATGCCACGACAACATAACGGTTCTGGTAACTCGATTGAGATGCCGGTGAAAAAGATAGGGCGTGAGCGAGTTGAGCAAGATGGTGGGGTGCTCCCGGCTATCGGGTTCCCACGGGTTAGTGGTATGGAAACGAGGAGGACCGAGCAAGTGACAACTCGGACACGATGCAAGCATAGGGTGCATCTCATACAACACAAGCATTCGTTCTCGGACAGTCGTCTTAGGGTATACCTTTGATGCGTGCGTTCGGGGTGGTTCGAGTTCGGTAAAGTAAGTAGGGGTTCTCGGGACGGCCCTAGGAAGTAGTCGTTCTTGCGGCGGTAGTGGTGCACGGTCGTCATGGAAGTAGTTGTACACATTGTCTTGTCGAGTCCACGATGAGGGTAGTTATTTACTCGACGGTCTTTGGCAACGGTCGTCGTACACGGATCGTAGACGTTCGGGTCTTCCGTAGAGGTACTAGACGCATCTCGGACACGCACATAGAAGAACTTGACGGGTCCCGTGTGTAGTCGTGCTCCGCGACTCCGCGTAGTTGTTCACATCTTCGTGCTGTGGTCGAACTTGATGAAAAAAGCCCCCACGGCGACGGTAGACGTACACGGTCAGTTTGACGGAACTTGGCGAAAACAAAACGTTTGGTCTTGGCGTTCAGCGACAACAGTACAAGAAGGCAAGGGCATGACCGAAGGTGAGGTTCCAGCGGGCCTTGGAACGGAACTCCAACGGCGGTACGACGGGGACGGCGGACTTGATGGTGGAGGAGGAGGTTGGTGCAGGCCATGAGCAGCACCACGAGATGCAGCAAGGTCATGGGGGGTGCGAGACTTGAACGTCGACTCCAGGGAAACTCGGGGCAGGGGAAGCAACCACTATGGGGACCGGGAGGAGCTCGGCTCTCCTCAGGCGTTGCAGGCTGCTGGTGGAGGACATGCGCGAGCGAGGTGTCTCCTGGATGATGTAGAGGAAGCAGAGGACGACTCGGGTCGGATGACGAAGGAGAACGACAGGATGTGGCCAGGCTGTGCTGACACTTGGCGAAGGCGTGGCCATGGACGACGGTGATGCGGGTCGAGGGCGACGGTGCTCCTAGTCGCAGCGGACGGGATCCGGCGACGTGCGGTTGCGGCTGCTCGATGAAAGGGCACGGCAAGGAGCGATGCAGGTCGTGATGACGGCAGCGGCGCGGGACTTGGCGTGTGGCAGCAGCGGGACATGGAAGCAGGGCAGCGGCCTGCAGGGTCGCCGATGCGGGCGCCATGGCCGGAGGCCAAGGTAGAAATCAAGGGGATGGGCATGGGGCGCTGCCCCTCTGCGTGCGTGTGTTGTGTGTGTGGCGGTGCGAGTAGGGGAAAGGAGAGGCAGCGAGTGAGGGAGAGATCGAGAGGGAGAAAGGGGCACAGGCGAGAGGAGGGGTCGAGCGTGGTTTCTCCTGGCGGCGGAGGGAGAGGGGATCGGGAGAGGTGGCTCGGGCGCCTAGGGTTAGCGCAGGTTGGGCTGCAGGAAGCCTTGGGCCAAATGGGCCGCAGGAGGCCCAAGTGGCAAGGCTGGTGAGGGAGTCCTGGATTAGGGGGTCTTCGGACAGCCGGACTATATCCTTTGGCCGAACTGTTGGACTATGAAGATACAAGATTTAAGACTTCGTCTCGTGTCCGGATGGGACTCTACTTGGCGTGGAAGACAAGCTAGGCAGTACGGATATGGATATCTCCTCCTTTATAATCGACCTTGTGTAACCCTAGCCCCCTCCGGTGTCTATATAAACCGGAGGGTTTTAGTCCGTAGGACAATAACATACAATCATACCATAGGCTAGCTTCTAGGGTTTAGCCTCTCCGATCTCGTGGTAGATCAACTCTTGTAATACTCATATCATCGAGAATAAATCAAGCAGTACGTAGGGTTTTACCTCCATCAAAAGGGCCCGAACCTGGGTAAAACATCGTGTCCCCTGCCTCCTGTTACCATCCGCCTTAGACGCACAGTTCGGGACCACCTACCCGAGATCTGCCGGTTTTGACACCGACATTGGTGCTTTCATTGAGAGTTCCTCTGTGTCGTCATCATCAGGCTTGATGGCTCCTTCGATCATCGTTAGCGATGCAGTCCAGCGCGAGACCTTTCTCCCCGGACAGATTTTTATATTCGGCGGCTTTGCACCGCGGGCCAATTCGCTTGGCCATCTGGAGCAGATTGAAAGCTACGCCCCTGGCCATCACATCAGGTTTGGAAGCCTAAACTACACGGCCGATATCCGTGGAGACTTGATCCTCGACGGATTCGAGCCCCTGCCGAGTGCGCCGCGCTATCACGATGGGCATGATTTAGCTCTGCCACCGAACAGTGTCCTGTAGACCGCACCTGCAGCCGCCCCGACCTTTAATTCGGGGCCAACTGCGCCATCCGAGGGTGGGTGGTTAGACCCCGCCGCGGAGGCAGCAGCCTCAACGGAGATCGAACCGAACACCAACCTTATCCTTCACGAGGCCCGTGACTCCTCATTGCCAGGCTCTTCTCCGGACTCTGGATCATCCGCGCCCCTGCCAATCGAATCCGATTGGGCGCCGATCATGGAGTTCACTGCCGCGGATATCTTTCAGCACTCGCCCTTCGGCGACATACTGAATTCACTAAGGTCTCTCTCTTTGTTAGGAGAGTCCTGGCCGGATTATGACCGACAGGATTGGGATGCGGACGGCAAAGAAATTTGCTGCCCACCCACCACCCACTTAGTAGCCACTATCGACGACTTAACCGACATGCTCGATTTCGACTCCGAAGACATCGACGGTATGGACGACGATGCGGGAGACGAAGAGGAACCACTGCCCACAGGGCACTGTACAACCACCTCATCATACGACATATACATGGTGGACACACCCAAAGAAGGCAATGGCGATGAGACAGCGGAGGATAACCCCTCCAAGAAGCAACCCAAGCGCTGACGTCAGCGGCGCCGCTCTAAGTCCCGCCAAAGCAAAAGTGATGACACCGGCACAGGAGATAATAACACTCCGGATAGTGCAGAAGATGGCAACAATCCCCTCCAGCATGATTTGGGACAGGAGGATGGAGAGGCCAGCCCTCCTGAGAGAGCGGTAGATGAAAAGGAGGAGGATGACAATTACATGCCTCCCTCCGAAGACGAGGCAAGCCTCGACGATGACGAATTCGTCGTGCCAGAGGATCCCATCGAACAAGAGCGCTTCAAGCGCCGGCTTATAGCCACGGCAAATAGCCTTAAGAAGAAGCAGCAGCAGCTTCAAGCTGATCAAGATCTGCTAGCTGATAGATGGACTGAAGTCCTGGCAGCCGAGGAATATAAACTCAAACGCCCCTCCAAGAGTTACCCAAAATGCAGATTGCTACCCCGATTGGAGGAACAAGCGCATGATGCGGCTGATCGGCCACCCCGTGGCCGCGAAAGAGAGGCATTCCAGCCAAAAGCTCAGCCTGCACCCCGACGCCATTCAAATAAAAAGGCATGGGGAAATACGCCGGACCTGCGAGACGTATTGGAGGACAAAGCAAAACATGCAAGATCGATCTACGGATCACGAGGGCGCGCCATTATGCGAGACGATAAACGTCACGCCGGATATAGTAAAAGCAAATCCGGCTGGGCCGCACACAGCGGGCAAGACTCATTGGAGCTGCGTCACGATATAGCCCAGTACGGAGGCGCCGCACACCCCTTATGCTTCACAGACGAAGTAATGGATCATCAAATCCCAAAGGGTTTCAAACCCGTAAATATAGAATCATACGACAGCACAACAGATCCTGCGGTATGGATCGAGGATTTCCTCCTGCATATCCACATGGCATGCGGTGATGATCTATACGCCATTAAATACCTCCCACTCAAACTTAAAGGACCAGATCGGCATTGGCTCAACAACTTGCCAGCAGAGTCCATTGGCTGTTGGGAAGATCTGGAAGCCGCATTCCTCGACAACTTTCAGGGCACTTATGTGCGACCACCAGATGCCGATGACTTGAGCCACATAATTCAGCAGCCAGAGGAATCGGCCAGGCAATTCTGGACATGGTTCCTAACAAAGAAAAATCAAATCGTCGAATGTCCGGATACAGAGGCTCTAGCAGCTTTCAAGCACAACATCCGCGACGAGTGGCTAGCCCGGCAACTTGGTCAGGAAAAGCCGAAATCTATGGTAGCCCTCATGACACTCATGACCCTCTTTTGTGCGGGAGAAGACAGCTGGCTGGCTCGCAGTAACAACATATCAAAGAACCATGGTACTTCGGATACCAAGGACGACAGTAGCAGGTCACATCGCAACAAACATAAGCACCACATTAAAAACGACAATACCGAGGACACGGCAGTCAATGCCGGATTCAAAGGCTCTAAACCCGGTCAGCGGAAAAAGCCATTCAAAAGAAGCACTCCGGGCCCGTCCAGTTTGGACCGTATACTCGATCGCTCGTGTCAAATACATGGCACCCCTGACAAGCTAACCAACCACACCAATAGGGATTGTTGGGTGTTCAAGCAGGCCGGCAAGTTAATTGCCGAAAACAAAGATAAGGGGCCACATAGCGATGACGAGGAGGAGCCCCGACAGCCGAATACTGGAGGACAGAAGAGGTTCCCCCCACAAGTGCGGACGGTGAACATGATATACGCAACCCACACCCCCAAGAGGGAGCAGAAGCGTGCGCTCAGGGACGTATATGCGTTGGAGCCAGTCGCCTCGAAGTTCAACCCATGGTCCTCCTGTCCGATCACCTTTGATCGCAGGGACCACCCCACTAGTATCCGTCATGGCAAATTCGCCGCACTGGTCTTAGACCCAATTATTGACGGATTTCACCTCACTCAAGTCCTTATGGATGGAGGCAGCAGCCTGAACCTGCTTTACCAGGACACGGTGCGCAAAATGGGTATAGACCCCTCAAGGATCAAACCCACAAAAACGACCTTTAAAGGCGTCATACCTAGTGTAGAGGCCCATTGCACAGGCTCAGTCACACTGGAAGTGGTCTTCGGATCCCCGGATAACTTCCGAAGCGAAGAGTTAATCTTCGATATAGTCCCGTTCCACAGTGGTTATCATGCACTGCTCGGGCGAACCGCATTTGCGAGATTCAATGCGGTACCGCATTATGCATACCTCAAGCTCAAGATGCCAGGACCTCAGTGGGTCATTATAGTTAATGGAAACACAGAGCGCTCTCTCCGAATGGAGGAGCACACTGCGGCCCTCGCAGCGGAAGCGCAAAGCAACCTCTTAAGGCAGTCCACTAGTTCGGCGTTTAAGAACCCGAACACCTTCAAGCGCGCCAGAGTAATCGGCAACAGGACCGCCTGGCACATTCCGAGCTCGCATAGCAATGCGGCCCCCACCCCGACCCAAGCCAAACGACGAAACTCGTGCCACGCGTACATAATTACGAATTAAAAATACCATGGGCACAAGTAGGGAGGGGGCACGACTATGTCACGCCCCAAGACGCGGCTTAAACCGCACTAGGGGCTTCCCAGTTTGTTATTTTTCTCTCTTTCAGGACATTAATCTCTGGAAACCCTGTCCGGCAACATGATTGCCGAACACATGATGCAGCAACCAAGGAGGCAGAAAGCTACATCACACCACGAAACTCCCAGGTGGATTATGATAACAAGTGAAATACTTACTTTAATATTATTCCTCAGCTTGCCCTTAGAGGGGACATAGTCCTACTTTTTGCTTATCGCACTACCTGTATCATTTTGCTTTAACGCACCTTTTTGAATAAACAATGCATAGCATTAAGGCTATTATTGCATTCTTCTTTATATATATATATGTTCATTCATGGCATCCAGCACCCGTACACTCTGGTACATCCAGTACACCAGGGGCTTAAGTACCCCACAAAATGGTGTGAGATGTCCGAACACTTTCACAAGTGCGGCACCCCAAACTTATAGCATTATATGCATCAGCTCCGAATCATGTCTTGGGTCAATAGTTGGGTTTGCCCGGCTCCCATGTTTTGGTACCTTACGTTTCGCTATATCGGCTAAGGTAGCACTGGGAGAACTACTGCGATTGTGCCCCGGTTCTGCTGGGCTAAGCACCTCAGTAGAGAAAGCTAAAACTGACTGTCATGATAAGGCGAGAGACTGGTCGCTGTTCGAGAGGTTTTCGAGTCCTTAAAGACTTATGCCGCTTAGAGCGAGGAGTCGGCCCTGTCCGGCTTAAGGCGTGTATCGCGCCCCAGATTCGGCCTTCTGAATACTAGGGGCTTCGCCAAAATTTAAAATTATAGAATTATATGGCTAAGTGAGAGTGATAATGCATTATATTCCGATTGCCTTGTTCGTTGTGTTGAGCACCTCCCTCGAAGGACCCAAAAATGGGAACAAGAGTGCTCAGGTTTATCCCGAACACCCCGGCACTCATGGCATGGGGGCAGAAGCCGACGACTAGCCATCTCTCAGATTTGATAAACAGCCGAACAGAAGGTAATATTTTAAATTCAAACAAGCGTTGCATAGCGCATATGAACAAGTTTTCATAACTACGGGATTACACGAGCGAATTCACTCGAATATTATATCTTTCGTACACTCGTCCGCTACGAGACGAGCACCCTTCAGGACACCCTCATAGTACATCTCGGGGTGGCGATTCTCCTTGCCCTCCGGTGGCCCTTCCTTGATCAGCTTCGCGGTGTCTAGCTTGGCCCATTGCACCTTCACATGGGCGAAAGCCTGGCGTGCACCTTCGATGCAGACGGACCGCTTGACAACTTCCAGCCGTGGGCAGGCATCCACAAGCCGCCTCACCAGGCCGAAGTAGCTGTTCAGAAGGGCGTCGCCAGGCCACAGCCGGACTATAAAGCCCTTCATGGCCTGTTCGGCTGCCTTCTGTAGCTCGACCAGCTGCTTTAGTTGGTCGCTCATAGGCATCGGGTGTTCGGTCCCAGTATATTGGGCCCAGAACAACTTCTCCATTGAGCTTCCCTCCTCAGCCTGGTAAAACAGTGCGGCATCCGACACGTTGCGGGGCAAATCTGCGAATGCTCCTGGAGAGCTCCGGATTCGGGTATGTAACAGATAATTTACTTTCACATGCTTGCTTTGCATATAGAAGGCCTTACCCGCCGCTATCTTCTTCATCGCATCAATCTCCTGGAGGGCCTTCTGGGCTTCAGCCTTGGCATTTTTCGCGCTTTCGAGTGCCGCGGCAAGCTCAGACTCTCGCGTCTTCGAGTCACGCTCCAACGCCTCATGCTTCGACACGAGAGCTTGGATCTCTTGCTGCACCTCGCCCACCTGTGCCTCCTACCTTTCCCGCTTGGTGCGCTCCTTGGCCACTTTGTCTTCGGCCTCGCATAGCGCTTGCTTCAGGGTCGCCACCTCGGTCGTGGCCCTGGCAAATATATGATGATCCTGTCGTTTTGCAATCGCGTCTTCTTTTATATATACATATCTATAGACAGGGTATTACTTACCCTTGTTCTCCTCGAGCTGCCTCTTGGCAAGGCCGAGCTCTTTCTTGGACCCCTCGAGGTCCTGCTTCAATGCGGCAACCTCCGCAGTCTGCGCGGCAGCGGCCAGCAGCGAAGCCTGCATACACATATTGACATACTTATATTAGACTCCTGCGATATTGTTTGATCCTCTGTTCGGCTTTTCTTTGTGAACACCGAACAGAGCATCAAGGGCTACTGTCTATGCGGTAATATTTTTCCCCATATTTCAAACACTTACCTCAAAGCTTGTTAGAAGGCTGGCATAGGCTTCAGTCAGTCCGCTCTTGGCGGACTGAACCTTCTGGACCACCGCACTCATAATAGTGCGGTGCTCCTCGTCGATGGAAGCGCTGCGAAGCGCTCCCAGCAGATTTTCCACTGCCTCTAGATGGACAGAGGTCACCGACACAGCATGTTACCCCTCTTGGAAGGAGGCTGCCTGCCCAAATCCGGAACCGCTGGAGGTTCCGGCGCGGTGTTCGGCTGAGGGCCGAACTCGGAGCCCTCGAGGGCCTTGTCCCCTCTGCTCCTGGAGTCTGGAAGGTCACCTTGAGGTGCCTCCGGGACTGTCTCCCCCTGACCCGGTGCCTCTTGAGACAATACCTTGGCGTTGTCCGTAGGGCAAGGGGAGGTGGCGGTCGGAAGTGGATCGCTATCCATATCCGACGAGCCCAGGGAGCCGTCCGACGAGGATACGTCGATTCGGGTTCGGGGCGGTCTGCACAATCATAATTTGGCGTTAGGAGAAGCAGTGCGACAAAGGAATGCTATGAATTACTCTGGTATCTGAATACTTACGACTTCGCCAGGGGCTTGGCCCTGAGCAGCCACTCGTCTTCGCCTTCGACGGCGGTGGTGGAGTAGTCTGGAAGGAGAGTCCTTCCCTTCTTGGACCCTTCAGCCCCCCGGTAGGGGCGGCCTTCCTTCTCTTGTCTCCCCCGACTGGAGGGGGAACATCTTCATCTTCCTCCTCATCTACGGGGGAGGAGTGCATCGCGGAGTTATCGGACGATAAGTCCGATAAACCCTGGCGTCGGGAACTCTTTCGGGTTCCCTTGGCCTTCTTGGTCTTCTCCGGCACCTTGTAAGGAGCCGGAGTCAGCATCTCCGTCAGGAGAGCGTCCGTAGTGTCTTCGGGCAGAGGGGCCGGACAGTTAATCTGCCCCGACGTCTCCACCCAGTCCTGTCAAAGGCATGGAGATCAGACCCCGCACATGGTTAAGCTAGGGGAAATAAATATCCTACCGGATGTATAGAACTCACCGAATGCGCTCGGCGCTTCGCGCTTAGCCCAAGGTCCTCGGTGAGAGAGGGAGGGACCTCGGCGCCCTTGAAAATCACCTTCTAGACATCCTTGTGCATCATGTCGAAGAGCTCACTCAGAGTCTGGTGTTGGGCCGGGTCGAACTCCCACAAGTTGAAGTCCCGTTGTTGGCACGGGAGGATCCGGCGGATGAGCATGACCTGGACTATGTTGACAAGCTTGAGCTTCTTGCTTGTCATGTTCAGGATACATTTCTGGAGTCCGTCCAGCTCCACCGACGAACCCCACGACAAGCCTTCTCTTTCTAGGAAGTGAGCCGTGTAGGGAATCCGGATCGAAACTCAGGGGCAGCCACCCATTTGGCGTCGCGCGGCTCGGTGATGTAGAACCACGCCGATTGCCACCCCTTTATGGTCTCCACGAAGGAGCCTTCAAGCCATATAACTATGGGCATCTTGCCCACCATGGCTCCGCCGCATTCTGCTTGTTGGCCGCCCACCACCGTCGGCTTGATATTGAAGGTCTTTAGCCATAGGCCGAAGTGGGGGCGGATGCGGAGGAAAGCCTCACAGACGACGATGAACGCCGAGATATTGAGGATGAAGTTCGGGGCCAGATCATGGAAGTCCAGCCCGTAGTAGAACATGAGACCACGGACGAATGGATGAAGGGGAAACCCCAGTCCGCGGAGGAAGTGGTGGAGGAAAACTACCCTCTCATGAGGTTCCGGGGTAGGGACGATCTCCCCCGCAGTGGGCAGCCGATGCGCGATATTCATGGCTAAGTATCCGGCTCCGCGCAGCTTCTTGATGTGTCCCTCCGTAACGGAGGAAGCCATCCATTTGCCTCCCGCTCCGAACATGATTGGAGAAGGTTGAGGGGAAGGATGTGGACTTGGGCATTGGAGCTCGGGTGCGCAAGAAGGGGTGAGCAAGGAGGAAGAAGGCATGGATGAAAAGGTGAATCCTTGTCCCTTTATATGGGCGGCCGAAACTATGCACCCCCACTAGCCTGGTAAAACTCGCTTATCCCCCAAGCACCGTAATCGATGGCGCGGTTGGGTTACCCACGCCTGTATTGATGAGAATCCCGTAATAAGGGGGACATGATCTCTGCTTTGACAAGATGTGTCAAAAAACTGCCTCGCGTTATGTGCGGAGCTAGTTAAAGGAAACGGTTCGAGTAATCACTGGGCCATGGCTTAATGTCATGTTGCCAAAACAAGTCAACAGATTAGATTTGTGGAAATATTATTCTCTCTACGGTGGTATGTGGAACTTATTTTGCAGGGTCGGACACTATCCTTGTATTCAAATTCTTCCGTGGTGTATTCGGAGGAGGAACCCGCCTTGCAATGCCGAAGACAATACTGCGCGCCGGACTCATCGTCATTGAAGCCTGGTTCAGGGGCTACTGAGGGAGTCCTGGATTAGGGGGTCTCCAGACAGCCGGACTATATCCTTTGGCCGAACTGTTGGACTATGAAGATACAAGATTGAAGACTTTGTCTCGTGTCCGGATGGGACTCTACTTGGCGTGGAAGACAAGCTAGGCAGTACGGATATGGATATCTCCTCCTTTGTAACCGACCTTGTGTAACCCTAGCCCCCTCCGGTGTCTATATAAACCGGAGGGTTTTAGTCCGTAGGACAATAACATACAATCATACCATAGGCTAGCTTCTAGGATTTAGCCTCTCTGATCTCATGGTAGATCAACTCTTGTAATACTCATATCATCGAGAATAAATCAAGCAGGACGTAGGGTTTTACCTCCATCAAGAGGGCCCGAACCTGGGTAAAACATCATGTCCCCTGCCTCCTGTTACCATCCGCCTTAGACGCACAGTTCGGGACCCCCTACCCGAGATCCGCCGGTTTTGACACCGACAGCTGGGCTCCCTCTCTCTCCCTCTTCTTATTTACTTCTTTATTTCCTGATTTAACAAATAAACCGATAAATAAGAAATGTAGAGAGAGATAGGAGAAGAATTGGAGCAGGGCGCCAATTTTCTTAGACTCATACAAAGGAGCTTGATCCAAGAAAAATACATTTGGCACCGTTTGGAAGGATTGCATCCGAACACATTTGAATGTGATTCAAATAAGTTTGAATTAGGAAAACATTTTTGGAGAGTCCAAAAATGTTCGGAATTTTGTGGAGAATGGGAAAGCGGTGAAAGAAATTATGGGCAAAGTTTGGGGACCAAACTTGAAGTATAAAATACATGAAATTATTTTGCAAGTGTGTTAGAATATTTATTATAGGTCCCTAATAATATTGGGAGACTTTTATATGTTGTAAAGAGAAATCACCATGTGCATTTCTGTCGATTTAAATGGATCGAAGATCCATGCTATTTATTTAGTTGAGTTTTAAAAAAGGGGTGCATGATGACATGATGCAATGCAAGAGATGCCATGATGAATGCAACAAAGCAATCGAAACACATGACAACAACGAAAAACATGAAAGCCGTCTGGAGCGCCGGTCTCGGGGGTCACAACACTCCACCACTACGAGAGGATCTCGTCCCGAGATCTAGAATGGCACCGGAGAGAAGCGGGAGAGGAAGAGAAGAGGTAAAACTAAGTTGCTTCTTTGACAAACGAGATAAACCAAAGAACCTTGAGAGGTTGAACAAATTGAAAGAAAGAATACAACAAAGATGAACGAGGTTGAAAACACTCCGTTAGAAAGGAGGAACATTACGGGAAACTTGTGGGTTGAAAGACATAAGAAAAGGTTACAATGGACAAGAAGTAGATGCAAGCACTCCGATTGAAACAAGATGCAAGACTTTATAAGATGAAAAGAACTTGAGCAGAGGACACAACACTTCGGTTAAAACAAGACAGAGAAGGCATAATAATGATATAGTTTGGAGAGCACTCCGGTAGAAAAGAGAAGAAAACATGATAAGATGAAAAGAAATTGAAGGGATGGCACAACACTCCGGTTGAATGTATAAGCAAAGGAAAGAACATGATCTTCACAATCCGAGATGATGAGTGAAAAGAGCAACATCATAATGCCTCTAGAACGAAAGAATAGAAGTTGGATCGTTGGAAAAGAAAGAATTGAGAAGAAAATGACAACTTCTGCCACAAATGATCTTGGAAGGCACCCTTCCAAGAGGGTTATAACGAAGTTGTTGGAAAACCAACAACGAAAAGAGTAAGCTTGTAGTGGGCTTATGGAGAACATCTCAAAACTGAGGTGAAATTCTGCCACTAACGAAAAGCAATGATTGATCGGGAATAAAGAAGAGATGAAAACTTGAATCATTGATAAGCACCACAATAGCAACATTCCTTAGGGAAGGCTTTAGGTGAAATATGACACAAGACAACTCCAACGAAGAGATTAATGGATTTAAAATACCTCATTCTTGATAACTTGTGAATCCTGAAACACGAAGGGAAATTATCAAGAATGACATAACACCACCTCAAAAGATGAGATATGAAAGAATTGCACTTCGAAATGCAAGATGAAGAATACTTGAAGTATATCTTGACGGATCGTAGCTTCGAGAGAATTCTTGACGAACAATTGAAGAATGAAAGGAATCCTTGATGAACCACCATGTAGAGCCTCCATGAAGAACTCCGGTAACAAAATGATGATAAAAAGAAAGGAAAGTTGAAAACACAAGGTGAAGCCTTGTAATGATTTAGATGGAGCTTCGCGACGAGATAAAGCAGAAAACCTTGGAACTCCAGAAAAGAAAGATGACTCAGTTGTAATCAAGAATTAACTCATCATGGACAATCTCCGGAAGAAAAGAATCCATTATTTGGATGAAGCAAGAATAAGAATTATGTTATGCGTATCCTTCACCAATTTAAATTGATGACAAGCAATGGATTTGGCATACTAATTATTCTCATGGAAAGGATTAAGATAGATATAGCACAAACTTGAGAAAAGGGTTCAACGAACCACCGTTAGGATTTGAAAGAACGAATAAATTGATATGATAACCAAGGAATAAAACTCTTGCGTGAACCACCATAAGAATTGAAAATGAGAGTAACAAAGGCACAAATCACCGGGTAGAATTGGAAATACGAATGAAGATACTTGAGGGAATTTAGATACAAGTGAAACGAAGAGATCATGAACTGACTAGAGAATACTTGAGCGATGCACCGGTAAGATTTTGAGAATGAGAGTTGAAAGCTGAGAATGAATAAACCCGAAATGATGGCCTCCGGAGAATCAGACTGAAAAGACTCGTGAATTGCTCCGAATGGGTGAAAAGAATATCTCACAATCGAAAACAATTAAGAGAGGATGACATCAAGCTAGAATCACGAATCTTTGGAAGAACATGTAAGAATTTAAGAGGAACTCCTCTTGGGTCTTCAAATCCGAGAATGACGATGGGGAACACCACCATGAATTGTTGAGGTACTCCGGAATAATGAAGAATATAAAGGTTGAATCAACAATGAAAAGAATTTGAAAGATCTTGGAGAAAGACATAAGACTGATGATAATTCATTCTTACGTCAAACTTTGAAAAAGAATATGAGAATAACTCCGGAAAAATTAGAAGAGTCAGGTAAGATCCTGGGAAAAGACCTGTGGGTTAGGGCCCACTCAAAAGATAAACCATTGAATGATTTAAAAGAGAGATTGCACCGGTTGAATTAAATGGCTTGAATGAGATAACATCCTCAAAAGAACTTGAACGAATTTAGAATGGAAACTTGAATCTTCTGAGATATCTCAGTACTGCGGAACAAATGAATAGCGAGAGGTGAATGATTAGGGGGGTGCACCGACATGAGAAAAAAAATTTGAAATAAGGAAAAGAATATGATCAACACCGAAAGCTTGAATTGAATCCACCGGAGAAGAAAAAGAATGAAGAATGATGAACTTGAGGCTCCGTTAGAATCTTCCTGCCAATCACCGGATAAGAACATTGAAAGAAAGGAATGGAGAAAATTCACATGAATAAAAAGGTTACTTGATTTGAATATCTCTGAGTCCTTGAAGAAAAAATGGGTGGGAGGGCGGGGAAACAAAGGCAACTTCGGACGGATGAAACAAATAACGTTGAGAAGACTTTGAGTTGATCTTGCGGATGGGAAAATGGTCGGATCCACTTGAAGAGTAGCACACCGGTTGGAAATAGAATTGAGATGACAAACTTGATGATCAAAAAGGATTAATACTCTAATAGAAATATGAGAGCATCGCTTAAGGAAGGTATGGAATCAACACTTGACTTTGAAGCAACTCGAATACCACAACTAAAAACAAAACAAAGGATTGGCTTGCAGAATAAGCCGGAAACAAACATATGATAGATCCCATATCATATCATGTGTCTGTTGGAAAGATATTCTAGGAGCTACTTGAATTCCCACTTATAAACTCCCAAAACTTTCTGGTTATGCAATCAAGTGTTGGGGATACAGGGGAAGCATAATATCTCACCCAAAACTAACAAATCCTACATCCAGCTGTATCCATCCTTCAACACATAACCAAGAAACCTTCGGAAATCATTTACCTCAACCTTCGAAAAGAATCCATTATACGAGTTATGACAATACTCCCGAACTCCCACCCCAGTACTGGGTGGCGTCGAGGTTATCTCACCAACAACTGCATAAAAGAGATTTTCGATGTCGGCGAAACTCAGGTATTCTAGAACTCCAACAATGAAATTGTGACGACAACACCTCGGAGCTCAACTCCCTGGGACACTGCCACAACCCCTAAATGTCAGGAGGCACCAAGAACAATGTTCTCATCACAAAACCATCAGAACGATTCTAAGATACCCGCGTGATCCTAAAATTTGTTTTAGTGAAATTTGAGGAGAGGAGAGTCAAAACTCTATGTCAGGAGGCCTCACCAGAGCGACGAAGGGACTAAGGAGTAAAAATAATCCTACTCTCCGATATATATAATCCTAAGACTCAAAACATTTTGTTCTAGACTCAACAACATCAGCGATTCGATCAAGCAGGGGGCTCCTAAGTCGGGGATGGCTCTGATACCAACTTGTAACACCCACGATGCGGCTATATCTCCCACGTGTCGGGCACGACTTAGAGGCATAGCCGCATGGTAGGTTTTTCGCAAGAGGGGTAATCTTCACATAATCCCATGTACTGAATAAGAAAGGGATAAAGAGTTGGCTTATAATCGCCACTTGACACAAATACAAGTTAAACATGCATCATCCAGAATACAGTCAAGGTCCGACTAGGGAACCAAAATAAAAGAAGACAACCCCAAATGCTAGATCCCCGGTCGTCCCAACTGGGCTCCACTACTGATCAACCGGAAAAGGCATAAAACAATGACCAAGATCTTCAACGAGCTCCCACTTGAGCTGGGCTGCGTCACCTGCACTGGCATCATTGGCACCTGCAACTGTTTGGAAGTATCTGTGAGTCACGAGGACTCATCAATCTCACACCCGCGAGATCAAGACTATTTAAGCTTATGGGTAGGAAAGGGTAGTGAGGTGGAGCGGCAGCAAGCACTAGCATATATGGTGGCTACCTTACGCAAAAGAGAGCGAGAAGAGAAGCAAAGCACGGTCGAGAAGCTAATAAGTGATGAAGAAGTGATCCTGAAGATACTTACGTTCAAGCATAACACGAGACCGTGTTCACTTCCCGGACTCTGCCGGAAAGAGACCATCACGGCTACACACGCGGTTGATGCATTTTAATTAAGTCAAGTGTCAAGTTCTCTACAACCGGATATTAACACATTCCCATCTGCCCATAACTGCGGGCACGGCTTTCAAAAGTTCAAAACCCTGCAGGGGTGTCCCAACTTAGCCCATCACAAGCTCTCACGGCCAACGAAGGATATTCCTTCTCCTAGGAAGACCTGATCAGACTCGGAATCCCGGTTACAAGACATTTCGACAATGGTAAAATAAGACCAGCAAAGCCACCCGAATGTGCCGACAAATCCCGATAGGAGCTACACATATCTCATTCTCAGGGCACACCGGATTGTCCAAGATTTCGGTAGGCCAACCCAGAGTTGCCCCTGGTGGCCACCGGCTACTGACAGGTAGGACCAACACTCAGAGGAGCACTGGCCCGGGGGTTTAAAATAAAGATGACCCTTGGGCTCCGAAAACCCGAGGGAAAAAGGCTTAGGTGGCAAATGGTAAAACCAAGGTTGGGCCTTGCTAGATGAGTTTTATTCAAAGCAAACTGTCAAGGGGGTCCCATTCCCCCAACCGCGTAAGGAACGCAAAATCAAGGAACATAACACCGGTTTGACAGAAACTAGGGCGGCAAGAGTGGAACAAAACACCAGGCATAAGGCCGAGCCTTCCACTCTTTACGAAGTATATAGATGCATTAAAGTAAACAAAGATATAATAATGATATCCCAACAAAACCCATGTTCCATCAAGGAACAAACTTGAATCTTCACCTGCAACTAGCAACACTATAAGAGGGGCTGAGCAAAGCGGTAACATAGCCAAACAACGGTTTGCTAGGAAAGGTGGATTAGAGGCTTGACATGGCAATATGGGAGGCATGATATAGCAAGTGGTATGTATCGCGACATAACAATAGAGCGAGCAACTAGCAAGCAAATATAGAAGTGATTTCGAGGGTATGGTCATCTTGCCTGAGACCCCACAAGGAAGAAGAATGAGTCCATGAAGAAGAAACAAACGAACATAGTCGAATGAATCCTCACGACTCCGGAACGAAACCGAAGCTAACGAGAGAAGCAACCCAAAAAGAAACAAACAACATAATAAACAACCATCACATAAACATGGCATGATGCACAACCAAGTATGATGCATGTCCGGTTTAAATATACATGGTATGGCAAAGTGCAATAAACAAAACTACAAATTAAGTGGAGCTCAATATGCAACGAGTTGCATATTGACGGAACACCACATCAATTATTTAGTTCACTCCCGGTTAGGTACTCAACAATATTAAATGTTGGTTAACATGGCAAGAGGTGAAGCATAACAAAACTATACTATCTAAACAATTTAAATGGGGCCGGATATAACAAGCAACAATTCCGGTAATCCCCATATGCATTAGCAATTTGGTGCAACAAAAATTTTAAACTTATAAATGTTATTATCATGATGCGAATGGCATGTGTAAGTTTTATGCAATTTTATGAAAATGTTGACATGAACATGATATGAAGCATTTGTCGACATGGCGGAAGGAAAAGGGGCCACATCAACGAATCCGAACATGATGCCACGGCAACATAACGGTTCCGGTAACTCGATTGAGATGCCGGTGAAAAAGATAGGGCGTGAGCGAGTTGAGCAAGATGGTGGGGTGCTCCCGACTATCGGGTTCCCACGGGTTAGTGGCATGGAAACGAGGAGGACCGAGCAAGTGACAACTCGGACACGGTGCAAGCATAGGGTGCATCTCATACAACACAAGCATTCGTTCTCGGATGGTCGTCTCGGGGTATACCTTTGAAGCGTGCGTTCGGGGTGGTTCGAGTTCGGTAAAGCAAGTAGGTGTTCTCGGGACGGGGGTAGGAAGTAGTCATTCTCGCGACGGTAGTGGTGCACGGTCGTCGTGGAAGTAGTTGTACACATTGTCTTGTCAAGTCCACGGCGAGGGTAGTAGTTCCCTCGACGGTCTTTGGCAACGGTCGTTGTACACAGATCGTAGATGTTGGGGTCTTTTGTAGAGGTACTAGACGCATCTCGGATGTGTAGTCGTACACGCACGTAGAAGAACTTGACGGGTCCCGTGTGTAGTCGTGCTCCGCGACTCCGCGTAGTTGTTCACATCTTCGTGCTGTAGTCGAACTTGATGAAAAAAGCCCCCACGACGATGGTAGACGTACACGGTCAGTTTGACGGAACTTGGCGAAAACAAAACATTTGGTCTTGGCGTTCTGCGACAACAGTGCATGAAGGCAAGGGCATGGATGAAGGTGAGGTTGCAGCGGGCCTTGGACATGAACTTCAGCGACGGTACGACGGGGAACGTCGGACTTGACGGTGGAGGAGGAGGTTGGTGTAGGCCATCAGCTGCGGCGCGAGATGCAGCGAGGTCATGGGGGCGCGAGACTTGAACGTCGACTCCAGGGAAACTTGGGGCAGGGGAAGCAGCCACCATGGGGACCGGGAGGAGCTCGGCTCTCCTCAGGCGTTGCAGGCTGCTGGTGGAGGACACGCGCGAGCGAGGTGGCTCTTGGATGGCGTAGAGGAAGCAGAGGACGGCTCAGGTCCGGCGACGAAGGAGAACGACAGGATGTGGCTAGGCTGCGCTGACACTTGGCGAAGGTTTGGCCATGGACGACGGTGAGGCGGGTCGAGGGTGGTGGTGCTCCTGGTCGCAGTGGACGGGAACTCGCGACGTGCGGCTGCGGCTGCTCGATGAAGGGGCGCGACAGGGACCGATGCAGGTCATGACGATGACAGCGGCGTGGGACTTGGCGTGCGGCAGCGGCGAGACATGGCAGCAGGGCAGCGGCCTGCCGGGTCGCCGGTGTGGGCGCCATGGCCGGAGGCCATGGTAGCAGTCAAGGGGATGGGCATGGGGCGCTGCCCCTTTGCGTGCGTGTGTTGTGTGTGTGGCGGCGTGAGCAGGGGAAATGAGAGGTAGCGAGTGAGGGAGAGATCGAGAGGGAGAAAGGGGCACAGGCGAGAGGAGGGGTCGAGCATGGGTTCTCCTGGTGGCGGAGGGAGAGGGGATCGGGAGAGGTGGCTCGGGCGCCTAGGGTTAGCGCAGGTTGGGCTACGGGAAGCCTTGGGCCAAATGGGCCGCAGGAGGCCCAAGTGGCAAGGCTGGGCTCTCTCTCTCTCCCTCTTCTTATTTACTTCTTTATTTCCTGATTTAACAAATAAACCGAGAAATAAGAAATGTAGAGAGAGATAGGAGAAGAATTGGAGCAGGGCGCCAGTTTTCTTAGACTCATAAAAAGGAGCTTGATCCAAGAAAAATACATTTGGCACCGTTTTGAAGGATTGCATTCGAACACATTTGAGTGTGATTCAAATAAGGTTGAATTAGGAAAACATTTTTGGAGAGTCCAAAAATGTTCGGAATTTTGTGGAGAACGGGAAAGCGGTGAAAGAAATTATGGGCAAAGTTTGGGGACCAAACTTGAAGTATGGAATACATGAAATTATTTTGCAAGTGTGTCAGAATATTTATTATAGCTCCCTAATAATATTGGGAGACTTTTATATGTTGTAAAGAGAAATCACCATGTGCATTTCCCTCGATTTAAATGGATCGAAGATCCATGCAATTTATTTAGTTGAGTTTTAAAAAAGGGGTGCACGATGACATGATGCAATGCAAGATATGCCATGATGAATGCAACAAGGCAATCGAAACACATGAAAACAACGAAAAACATGAAAGCCGTCTGGAGCGTCGGTCTCGGAGCGTCACAGTAGGCACGCCCCCACCCTCGTGGACAAGGTGTGGGCCCTCTGACGTGGATTCTTCTTCTAGTATTTTTTATATATTCCAAAAATAATCTCCGTTGATTTTCAGGTCATTCTGAGAACTTTTATTTTTGCACAAAAATAACACCATGGCAATTCTGCTAAAAACAGCGTCAGTCCAGGTTAGTTCCATTCAAATCATGCAAGTTAGAGTCCAAAACAAGGGCAAAAGTGTTTGGAAAAGTAGATACGACGGAGACGTATCAACTCCCCCGAGCTTAAACCTTTGCTTGTCCTCAAGCAATTCAGTTGATAAACTTAAAGTGATAAAGAAAAAAATTTACAAACTCTGTTTGCTCTTGTTGTTGTAAATATGTAAAGCCAGCATTTAGGTTTTCAGCAAAGATTATGAACTAACCATATTCACAATAACACTTAGGTCTCATGTTTACTCATATTAATGGCATAATCAACTAGCGAGCAATAATAATAAATCTCGGATGACAACACTTTCTCAAAACAATCATAATATGATATAACAAGATGGTATCTCGCTAGCCCTTTCTAAGACCGCAAAACATAAGTGCAGATCACCTTTAAAGATCAAGGACTGACTAGACATTGTAATTCATGGTAAAAGAGATCCAGTCAAGTCATACTCAATGTAAACTAACAGTAATGGACGCAAATGACAGTGCTGCTCTCCAACTGGTGTTTTTTAATAAGAGGATGATGAATCAACATAAAAGTAAATGGATAGGCCCTTCGTAGAGGGAAGCAGGGATTTGTAGAGGTGCCAGAGCTCGGCTTTGAAATAGAGATGAATAATATTTTGAGCGGTATACTTTCACTGTCAACGTAACAACCGAGAGATCTCGATATCTTCCATGCTACACACATTATAGGCGGTACCCAAGCAGAATGGTAAAGTTTATACTCCCCCACCACCAACAAGCATCAATCCATGGCTTGCCTGAAACAACGAGTGCCTCCAACTAACAACAATCCCGGGGGAGTTTTGTTTGCAGTTTTTTTGATTTGATTTGAGCATGGGACTGGGCATCCCGGTGACCAGCCATTTTCTCATGAATGAGGAGCGGAGTCCACTCCTCTTGAGAATAACCCGCCTAGCATGGAGGATACAGACATCCCTAGTTGATACATGAGCTATTTGAGTAGACAAAACAGAATGTTTATTTGAAGGTTTAGAGTTTGGAACATACAAATTTACTTGGAACGGTAGGTAGATACCGTATATAGGAAGGTATAGTGGACTCATATGGAATAACTTTGGGGTTTATGGAATTGGATGCACAAGCAGTATTCCCGCTTAGTACAAGTGAAGGCTAGAAAAAGACTAGGAAGCGACCAACTAGAGAGCGACAACAGTCATGAACATGCATTAAAATTAATCAACACCGAATGCAAGCATTTGTAGGATATAATGCACCATGAACATAAATATCGTAGAGGCTATGTTGATTTTGTTTCAACTACATGCGTGAACATGTGCCAAGTCAAGCAGGTCGAATCGTCCAAAGGAGGATACTACCCTATTATACCACATCACAACCATTTTAATAGCATGTTGGCACGCAAGGTAAACCATTATAAACTCCTAGCTAATTAAGCATGGCATAAGCAACTACAATCTCTAATTGTCATTGCAAACATGTTTCTCTCATAATAGGCTGAATCAGGAATGATGAACTAATCATATTTACAAAAACAAGAGAGGTCGAGTTTATACCAGCTTTTCTCATCTCAATCAGTTCATCATATATCATCATTATTGCCTTTCACTTGCACGACCGAATAGTGTGGATAATAATAATAGTGCACGTGCATTGGACTAAGCTGGAATCTGCAAGCATTCAATTCAAGAGAGAAGACAAGGTAATAAGGGCTCTTTGTTAGATCAACAATAGTGCATATGAGAGCCACTCAACATTTTCATCATGGTCTTCTCCTCTCGACCCCCAAAGGAAAGAAAAGAAACAAAACTATTTACATGAGAAAGCTCCCAACAAGAAAAAGAAGAACGGTAAATATTTTGGGGTTTTCATTTTAATTACTACTACTACAGGCATGGAAGGTAAACTAGCTAAAAGCTACAACTAATTTTTTTGTTTTTTCTTAAGGTTTTTCAAACACACAAGAAGAAAGCTTAAAAAGAAAATAAACTAGCATGGATGATACAATGAAAAAGTATGAGCACCGACAATTGGCATGAGTGTGCGAACATGAATGTAATGTCGGTGAGAAATACGTACTCCCCCAAGCTTAGGCTTTTGGCCTAAGTTGGTCTATGCTCATGGATCAAAATTGTAGTTGGGGTCGTACTGAGAAGGATCCTCAGATTGCCACTGGCTGGCGATCTCCTCCGGATTCCAGTGGTAAATGAACTGACGGTGAGAAGTGTCTTCGGCTATGCAGTTGACATCTGGCTCCGGTAGGAATGAATGTCCTCCGGCGGAACAAGGTACTTGCCTGAAAATATGTCAAACAAAGAGGGCGCAGGCAAGGTAATAAACTCATAATATTTTTTGTTAAATGTCAATTTATATTTGAGTGTCTTATTCCTATCCTTAACAATAAACTCATGTGCTACCATACTCTTATAATCTAGAACAATAGGAGGCAACAAAAGTGTGCAGCAACGCGTGAGGCAAAGATTCCTCCGAGGATGGGGCCCTTAGTACGATTCAGATTTAACCATCTAGCAACAATAGCGCCTAAGTTGAAAGTAGTATCATTAAACAAGGCATGGCGCAAAATAGCAATATCAGGAGCACTAAGGTTCCCACAGTTCCCGCGACCAATTAAGCATCTACTAGCAAATATTGCAAAGTAACGTAAAATAGGAAAATGTATGCTAGTGATTCTCGCATCGAAAACTTTCCTCGTTTCCCCTACAGCAATCATATCAATGAATCCCTCCACATCATTACGATGTGGTTCCTCTATGCTGCCCTCAAAGGGTATCAAACAGACTCGGCAAAAATCATAAGGTGACATCTCCTTATGCTCATCATATAAATAAAATTTCATCAAAGGTGTTGATCTCCTAGCATGGAAATGAAAATTTTTCACAAAGATATTGGTGAGTAAGAGGTACTGTTCACGCTGGTCGTGGAGGAAGGCGGTGAGTCCTGCATTCTCAGACAAATGATAAAGATCTTCATAAATCCCGGCCCCTTTCAAGAACTCATCACAAGGCCATTCACATGGCCGAACCTCCGTAGTACGAGGGAGATTATACTTGGGCTTCTTGTTCTATTCACTTTGCTTATCCTTCGAGCTTCGGCTCGATGAGTCCCTCAAAAATCTCTTCATCTTTTTCTGAAAATTTCTGAAATTTTTAGTAACTTAAAATAAAAGTGAACCAAACTCAACAAGATTGAGAGCAACTACTCCTACAAGTGCCTAGAGGTTATATCATGCATTAAAACTACTTTTGACCACATAAATTTGACATGCAGGCTCAAGAGAAGGGTCACCTAAGTAGGAAAAATTTGCAATAAATAAAGCACTAGAACAAAAACTAATTGGACCATTGGAGGAGTCACAAAGCAAAGAACAATCCCCAAAGCAGTTTTGTGAGAGGAGCTTTGAGCAAGGAGATCGAAAATGGCAGTAAGATGAGCAAGAACTCGGCTTTGAGCTGGTTGGAGATTTTTTGGGGAGGAAGGAGTGTGTGGTGGCTAGAATAAGTGGAGGGGACCCACGTGGGGTCCATGAGGCAGGGGGGCGCGCCCTCCACCCTTGTGGGCACGTGGCTGCTCCCCCTGTTGTGTTCTCAGTGCCACATATTCTCAAATATTCTAGAAAAAAATCATATTTAATTTTCAGGACATTTGGATAAATTTTATTTTCAACGTATTTTTTATTGCATGGCTAATTTAGAAAACAGACAGGAAAATACTATTTTTGCTTTATTTAATATTAATAACAGAAAGTAAAAGGAGGGTACAGAGTGTTGTGTTTTCTAACTTCATCCATCTCATGCTCATCAAAAGGAATCCACTAACAAGGTTGATCAGGACAAACTCATTTCGAATAACATGAAACCGAAGAATTTTCGAATAACACTAGGTTACCTCAACGGGGATATGCACATCCCCAACAATAAGCGTATCATATTTCTTCTTGACAGTAGGAATAGGAAATTCAAAACCTCCAATAGTAATTGTTGAAATTTTTCCAATAGAATTGATACTGTGGACTTGAGGTTGTTTCCTCGGAAAGTGTACCATATGCTCATTACCATTAACATGAAAAGTGGCATTGCCTTTGGTGCAATCAATAACAGCCCCTGCAGTATTCAAAAAGGCTCTTCCAAGAATAATAGACATACAATCGTCCTCGGGAATATCAAGAATAACAAAGTCCGTTAAAATAGTAATGTTTGCAACCACAACAGGCACATCCTCACAAATACCGACAGGTATAGCAGTTGATTTGTCAGCCATTTGCAAAGATATTTCAGTAGATGTCAACTTATTCAAATCAAGTCTACGATATAAAGAGGGAGGCATAACACTAACACCGGATCCAAGATCACATAAAGTAGTTTTAACATAGTTTCTTTTAATGGAGCATGGTATAGTTGGTTCTCCTGGATCTCCAAGTTTCTTTGGTATTCCACCCTTAAAAGTATAATTAGCAGGCATGGTGGAAATTTCAGCTTCTGGTATCTTTCTTTTATGAGTAACAATTCTTTCATGTACTTGGCATAAGGATTCATTTTAAGCATATTAGTCAAACACATACGCAAAAAGATAGGTCTAATCATTTCAGCAAAGCGCTCAAAATCCTCATCATCCTTTTTCTTGGATGGTTTAGGAGGAAAAGGCATGGGTTTCTAAACCCATGGTTCTCTTTCTTTACCGTGCTTCCTAGCAACAAAGTCTCTCTTATCATAACGTTGATTCTTTGATTGTCGGTTGTCAAGATCAACAGCAGGTTCAATTTATACATCATTATCGTTGCTAGGTTGAGAATCAACATGAACATCATCATTAACATTATCACTAGGTTCATGTTCATTACCAGATTGTGTTTCAGCATCAAAAATAGAAATATCATTGGGATTCTCAGGTGTGTCAACAGCAGGTTCACTAGAAGCATGCAAAGTCCTATCATTTTTCTTTTTCTTCCTCTTAGAAGGACTAGGTGCATCTACAGTAGTTCTCTGAGAATCTTGCTCAATTCTCTTAGGATGGCCCTCCGGATACAAAGGTTCCTGAGTCATTTTACCTCCTCTAGTCATAACTCTAACAACATTATCATTCTTCTTATTATTTGATTCATTGAGAAAATCATTCTAAGCCTTAAGTACTTGTTCTACTTGAGTGGTAACCATAGAAGCATGTTTACTAATAAGTTTAAGTTCACCTTTAACACTAGCCATATAATAACTCAAGTGTTCAAGCATATCAGCATTGTGTTTCAATTGTCTACCAACATAAGCATTGAAGTTTTCTTGTTTAACCATAAAGTCATCAAACTCATCCAAGCATTGGCTAGCAGACTTATTACGAGGAATATCACCTTCATCAAATCTACAGAGAGAATTTACCTTTACTACCTGTGTCAGGTTATCAAAACCATGTATTTCTTCAATAGGTGGTAAATTCTTAACATCTTCAGCTTTAATACCTTTTTCTTTCATAGATTTCTTTGCCTCTTGCATATCTTCAGGACTTAGAAATAGAATACTCCTTTTCTTCGGAGTTGGCTTAGGAGTTGGTTCAGGAAGTGTCCAATTATTTTCATTAGTCAACATATTATTCAATAGCAATTCAGCTTGATCAACAATTCTTTCCCTGAAAACACAACCAGCACAACTATCCAGGTGGTCTCTGGAAGCATCAGTTAGTCCATTATAAAAGATATCAAGTATTTCATTTTTCTTGAAAGGATGATCAGGCAAAGCATTAAGTAATCGGAGAAGCCTCCCCCAAGCTTGTGGGAGACTCTCTTCTTCAATTTGCACAAAATTATATATTTCCCTTAAAAGCAGCTTGTTTCTTATGAGCGGGGAAATATTTAGCAGAGAAGTAATAAATCATATCCTGGGGACTACGCACACAACCAGGATCAAGAGAATTAAACCATGTTTTTAGCATCACCCTTTAATGAGAACGGAAACAACTTAAGGATATAATAATAGCGAGTTTGCTCATCATTAGTGAACAGGGTGTCTATAATATTTAATTTAGTAAGATGTGCCACAATAGTTTCAGATTCATAGTCATAAAAAGGATCAGATTCAACCAAAGTAATTATCTCAGAATCGACAGAGAAATCCTAATCCTTATCAGTAATAAAGATAGGTGATGTAGCAAAAGCAGGGTCATATTTCATTCTAGCATTCAAAGACTTTTCTTTAAGCTTAGCTAATAATTTCTTAAGATCAGATCTATCATTGCAAGCTAAGAAGTCTCTACCAGTTTCTTCATCCATAACATAACCCTCAGGAACAACAAGGAATTCATATCTAGGGGAGAATCTTCGTCATCACTTTCATCAATATTATCAGATTCAATAATTTCATTCTCTCTAGCCCTAGCAAGTTGTTCATCAAGAAATTCACCTAGTGGCACAGTATTATCAAGCATAGAAGTAGTTTCATCATAAGTGTCATGCAAAGCAGAAGTGGCATCATCAATAACATGCGACCTATCAGAATCAATAGCAGCAGTAGGTGTCGCAAGTTTACTCAAAACATAAGGTGAATCAAGTGCAGAGCTAGATGGAAGTTCCTTACCTCCCCTCCTAGTTAAGGGAAAAATCTTGTATCTTTGATCTTTCAAGTTCTTCATAGTGGTAAGCAGATATAAATCCCAAGTGACTCAAAGAATAGAGATATGCTCCTCGGCAACGATGCCAGAAAATATTCTTGATAACCCACAAGTATAGGGGATCACAACAGTTTTCGAGGGTAGAGTATTCAACCCAAATTTATTGATTCGACACAAGGGGAGCCAAAGAATATTCTCAAGTATTAGCTGCTGAGTTGTCAATTCAACCACACCTGGAAACTTAATATCTGCAGCAAGGTATTTAGTAGCAAAGTAATATGATAGTAGTGGTAACGGTAGCAAAAGTAATATTTTTGGTTTTATAGTGATTGTAATAGTAGCAACAGAAAAGTAAATAAGCGAAGAACAATATATGGAAAGCTCGTAGGCGATGGATCAGTGATGGAGAATTATGTCGGATGTGATCGATCATGCAACAGTTATAACATAGGGTGACACAGAACTAGCTCCAGTTCATCAATGTAATATAGGCATGTATTTCGAATATAGTCATACATGCTTATGGAAAAGAACTTGCATGGCATCTTTTGTCCTACCCTCCCATGGCAGCGGGGTCCTATTGGAAACTATGGGATATTAAGGCCTCCTTTTAATAGAGTACCGGACCAAAGCATTAACACATAGTGAATACATGAACTCCTCAAACTACGGTCATCACCGGTAATGGTCCCGATTATTGTCACTTCGGGGTTAACGGATCACAACACATAATAAGTGACTATAGACTTGCAAGATAAGATCAAGAACTCACATATATTCATGAAAACATAGTAGGTTCAGATCTGAAATCATGGCACTCGGGCCCTAGTGACAAGCATTAAGCATGGCAAAGTCATAGCAGCATCAATCTCAAAACATAGTCAATACTAGGGATCAATCCCTAACAAAACTAACTCGATTACATGATAAATCTCATCCAACCCATCACCGTCCAGCAAGCCTACGATGGAATTACTCATGCACGGCAGTGAGCATCATGAAATTGGTGATGGAGGAAGGTTGATGATGGCGATGGCGACGGATTCCCCTCTCCGGAGCCCCGAACAGACTCCAGATCAGCCCTCCCGAGAGAGTTTAGGGCTTGGCGGCGGCTCCGTATCGTAAAACGCGATGAATCCTTCTATCTGATTTTTTCTCCCCGAACACGAATATATGGAGTTGGAGTTGAGGTCGGTGGAGCGTCAGGGGGCCCATGAGGCAAGGGGGCGCGCCCACGGGGAGTAGACGCGCCCCCACCCACGTGGACAGGGTGTGGCCCCCCTGACGTGGTTTCTTCTTCCAGTATTTTTTATATATTCCAAAAATAATCTCCGTTCATTTTCAGGTCATTCGGAGAACTTTTATTTCTGCACAAAAATAACACCATGGCAATTCTGCTGAAAACAACGTCAGTCCGGATTAGTTCTGTCGTGGGTTTGTCATGGCAGATGTCCTTGTGAAAGGACTTAGTCGTGGAGTCATCGCTACGGGTTAGCTTTAAGGGGTTAAACCGGACAAAGGGACACCGGGAATTTTATACTAGTTCGGCCCCTTCGAGGAAGGTAAAAGCCTACGTCTAGTTGTGATTGGTATTGCTAGGGTTTCAAAGGCCAGGGAGCGAATCCGCTTTGTCTGGCTCTCGAGTTGTTGTCTGTTTTCTGAACCGCTGCCAGGTCGTCCTCTTATATACATGGGCGGCGCCCGTCGGTTTACAGAGTCCCGATACCGGCTCATAAACGTGTCCGGTTCGGTCTCTACTCTTTCTATCTTACAATACAAGTTTCATACAAATGCCGGTTCATGGCTACGGGCCTTAAACCGATTCTGGGCCTTGGACCTTTCCTCTTCTGTTTGCATGGGCTTCAAGCATAATCAATTACGGATGAAGTCCACCCGGCCTTTCCTGGCCAGTTTACGCCCAGTAGTAATATCCCCAACATTAGGCCCCAGATTGATTTGAACAGGTTCATGTCAATCCTTAGTACTTCGTCTTCAACATCTTCTCATAATTTAGTAAACCGCCATGACATCATCTTCTCGGTTCGTGGTAAACCATCGTGACATCATCTATTTAAAAACTGTGTATGACACATCTTCATTAATAGGTCTCCGACAATCGAGGCGACAGCTCCGCCTTACTTCCAAATTTCTGGCCCCTCGATTTTCGCGCCTGACACTTATCCCTTGCCTTTATAAATAGGACCAAGGGGTCATTTTCACCTTTCCCCCCTCGTGCCTCTTCGCGTCGTCTTCCTTGCGCTGCTCAACCTCTGGAGCTCCGCCGCCACCATCGACCGTCGCCTCTGCTTCGACCTTGGCCGCTGCATCACCCTGAACGCACCAGAATACTGCGGCTCCTTTCCGCTTCCTCACCAGCTTTGGTAAGTTCTCTGCTTTTTCCACCGCAGATCTGTTCTAGGGTTTCGACATTCTTCGTAGTTCTTCGGAAGTTCATCAGTGCTTCAGTGCTGTTCTTCCCTGTTCTGCCTTTAGTATGTAGATGGATACTTCGTGCTTGACGTATCCCTTGCTGTAGCTAACCTACCATTGTCATCACAAATCCTTATGCGCAAAGAACTGATCTAGTCCTTCATAAATTGCTTCGGTTCTGCACCCCTTCTAGATCCAATTATTTTTGCTTTTCTGTCTTATCTTAGATCCGAAAATTTTATATGTCACTGTGAGATCTGTTTCTATGTCCCTGTGAGATCTGTTTCTCCTTGCACCAATATAGGCGGTTTAACCTTGTATAAGCAGTCTATGCCATTAGCCCTCTGATAAACCGGAGGAGCATTTTACCTTCATAATTATGCTCTGGTTTAATAGTGTCTGAGTAATCCTGTGCTAGCATTACCTTTTTCTCTTATTGCATTAGTCTCCGGTTTATACCATTTCACATATCAGTATGTTTTTTACTCCCTTGTCTCTTGCATATAATCATGGGAAATTTATAAACCGGCCTTTCATTTTTAGCTTGTTTGCTTCGCAATGGCCAAACAAGTCACTGCCTGCAACTAGGCTCATTCCCGGGTTACTCAGACTCAATTGAATGAGATGGTTAGCATCGGCTCCCTGCCTAAGAAAACTGAGATCAAATGGCGAGTTCCAGGAACAGAAAATCCTCCAACCCCAAGGCAGGGCGAGGTGGTGGTCTTTGTTGACCATATAGGCCGTGGCTTCAAACCGCCAGGGTCAAAGTTTTATCGAGATGTGCTTGCCAGCTTTCAACTTCATCCACAAGATATTGGTCCCAACTCGGTTTCCAACTTATGCAACTTCCAGGTCTTCTTTGAAGTATATTTACAAGAAGAACCAACTACAAAACTGTTCCGGGATTTCTTTCACTTAAACCGGCGCACAGAGTTTGTAAATGGCCCGAACACAGAACTTGGTGGTGTCTCGATTCAAAAGCGGAAAGAAGTTGAATTTCCTCATGCCAAACATCATAGCCACCCAAAGGAAGGGAACCAAACATGGTTTTATTGCAGAGACACTTCGCCTGAGGATGAAAATCCCCTCCCCGGCTTTCGTGATCACAGACTATCCAATACTCACCCAATGCCACAACGCGTGAGCTCTTTAGAAAGGGCGAAATACGCTCCTCAACTTGCCAAGCTCCGGGCCTTTATGGCAAACGGTTTAACAGGCGTGGACTTTGTGCGCTGTTGGATATCCTGGAGTATCTTGCCGTTAAGCCGGCGTCTCGGTTCAATGTGCAAATATACCGGTGAGGTTGACGACCCTCAAAGCCATTGCAACATCCAATTATCTGAGGAAGAAGTTACTGAAGGTGTAAAGAAGATTCTGAATGAGTCGGAACTGATCTGTAGTCAAACCGGTCTGAGTCCCTTCTATGCCAAGAACAAACCGCCTGCTGTAAGCATTATACTCCCTTTTTCATCTCTAACATCTTTAACTTATGCAACCTGTAACCCTTCTTCTTTATATGTACAGTGATGACCCCTTCTGGAAAAGGAAAGCTGTAGAGAAAGCGGCAAAACTGACTGGAGATAAAGCGGTCAAGCCATCCCACCCAAAGACCAAAGCCGTAAAATGGATGTCAAAACGAAAAACAGCTGACCGGATTAATATGGAACTTGATGATGATACTGATGATGCAGAAGTTGATGTAGAACTTGACTCACTTGGCTCTCTTTTCATGCATCTCATTAACAATGATCTTCCTTAGGAGGACGCAGAAGCTAGTCAAGCTGATGACGTAGAGGTAATTACCCTTTCCTCCAGTTCAGACTCTATGCCAACACAAAAAAATCGCCAAGCAGTCTGGAAAGTAAGCTTTTCTCATCCTCTTGCTCACTTGGATCCAACATTTATTTTGAAGACTCAACAGCATGAAGCTCGCCGGACAACCCGGCACAGTGGCCAACAGGTCACTTCAGCCGGTTTACCTGACACTCCGGTTCTGACCATTCTTACCCCAAGGTCTCTCCTACTTCTGACCATTCTTACCCCAAGGCAGGTTATTTTAGAGAGCCTCTTAATCCGTCCGATTCAAATTATCAGGTGACACCTCCTTCATCTTCTGGTGAATCGATAGCAACTCAACTCCTCCCTTTGAAAACTGTGGCCGGGTGAGTTGTAAAAACCTTTTCCTTTCAATGCGCCATAAATCCTTTGAATAGGGTGTTAATCCTTTTTTCTATTATGTTTGCAGGGCCAAAGCCAGACCCAGCAAGAAAGCTCGGGTCACCAATCCGCCAGAAGACCCTGTCGTCGAAGAAGAAGAACCAAGAGGTGAACCGGAACAGACTGGTGAACCAGAAGACCCCCATCCTGAAGCTACTTTTGATGATCCGCCCCTTGAAGGCCAACATACCGATGAACCAACAGATGCTGAGCCTGCTGCGCCCGATACTGAACCGGCAGAGCCAATCCGGGCTAGTCCGATGAAAAACACTGAAATTCCAGCATCATCCACCAAAAATCCTGAAGGCCAAGGTGACGATGTTATTATTACTGGAATAGGCCATAGCTCTCCTGGCCATCTCGTCGTTTTAGCTCAGCATAGTGCCAAAGAAGAGCAAGCTGCCCGGGATAAAGGTAAATGGAGCAGCGACTTATCACACTATGCTCATCTTAACGCTGATGAGCTTCATTCTGGCTTCTTGAACCGTCTGCACTCAAACCGGGATTATGAAGCCGGTTTGGTGAACTTGATGAAAGATCGATATGAGGTAAATTCCTCTCCCTTTGTATATTGATTTATAGCTGAAACACTATCTCAAGTAGCCCCCAAGGGCTGTTTTATGATTGTTAATCACAAACTGGGTCTTTGTAACACTTTAAGCATCTCATCATTGATCCTTGCAATGGCAGGTCGCGAATAATAGATAAGACTCATCTTGAAAAACTGAGATAACTTTCTGCAGCATAGCCCCCAAAGGCCGGTTTAACTTGGCAAGTTAATCCGGTTTTTAATCCACACATCCGTTTTAGAACAGACGCACATTAGCCCCCAAGTGTCAAGGATAATGCTTGCATTGTTCTGAAGACTTGTATAAAGTGTAGTACTTGAGAGCAAATAGGCATTAGCCCCCAAGTATGAAGTGCATAACTTTGTTATACGCTTTGTACTTTAGCACAGATATATGCTGTTTGTTTAAGATACCTTCAACGTTGCAGGCTGAACTGAGAAACAAAGATGCCCGAAATTCTGACTTGCAAGAAAATGTGAAGTCACAACAAGCCGAGGCTGCAAAAGCCAAAGAGGAGCTGACCCAGGCTCTGGCCGGAATGGAAAAGCTGAAAGAAACCTTCAACCAAGAACGTGCTGAATGGGAAACCGAGAAATCCGGTTTAACCAAAAGAGCTGTAGACGCCGAGGCAGCCCTGAAGCCAGTGGTTGAAGAACTAGCCGGTTTGAAACGTCAAATCAATGCTACGACCTCTGCTATCTTTGGTAAGTGTCTGCTTATGTATGTTGCGACAGTCGATGAATCTTATAACTGACCAAAATGCTGATAAAATCTTTGGCAGGCACTCGGATCGCTCATCTTGGTATAGATATGCGGATGAAGCTCAAAGCGTCATATACATTGGTTGAACAGCTATACTCTGGGTCTCAACGAGTTATTAGCATGGCGGCTTATAACAAACCGGCTCCAACTTTGATTAAGGAAACCCTTAAGAAGCTGGGCATGTTACCAGCCCGTATTGCCGAGTTGAAGAGAGCAGCTGCTTGAGCAAGAGCTTTAACCGCCCTTATTCGAGCCAAAGCCTGGATTCCAGACCTTGAAGCGGAGGATATCATCAAAGGATACCCAGGCGTCAAAGAAGACGGTTCAAACTTTGACAATGATGATCTTCGGCGGCTGACCAAACAGATGCGGCTAGCAGCCAGCAAGTTGGCTGATGATACCGATTTGTCCCATTTTCAACCGTTTTATGATGCAGAAGGGAAAAGACAGCCGGCCGACATCCATGAAGTCAAAGAACGTGTGCCTCTGATTCGTAAGCACACTTATGCTCCTGATATTAACTCTTCAAATCTTATCCATGAGGAAGCAGTGTTTCAAGCGTTAACTGGAATTGATTGGTCAATGACTGATTTCCAGCGTCTGGGGAGGGATGAAGAAGTGCCTACACCAACTGACCCTCAACCGTCAAACCGTCGCAATGAAGAGTCCTGATCCGGTCGCCGGTTTATATGGCTACTATGAAAAACAATGATACTGTTTGAGCCGCTTTGAAGATTCATGTAATAGGATAGCTGAAACTCCGTTTATCTGCCATGCCATCGAGCATGTTTCGTAATACTTTGTGACAATCTGTGCCGCCCTTTGGGTACAACAACTTAAAAGTATCTAGCAGTTTACCGCTAGACGTGTCATGATGTCCAAGAAGTATATAGTACCTAGATAAATAATCAAGTGTTTGTACAAAAAGTAATGTACAGAACATACCTCATTGGTTGACCAAACGTGTATACAACAAAGGTGTTAATACCAACGCGGAACGTTGATAACCCCATCTTCATAATACCGGTCTATATATTAAACCGGACCGGGATAACCACCAGATTTTCTTTATAACACTGGCGATTTTAGTCAAACCAGACCGGGTCAATGAACACCGGTTTATAATTGATCATATGCCCACAAATTGTAGTTGAGAAGCAAGCTAGGTCAAGGACGCCGGTTTATCAAAAAATACTTATGATTTTCAAGAAACAAAAGTCAAACAGGAAAATATGCAAGGCTTTTTACGAGCTGCCAGGCTCCAAATCGAGGCTTTTCATGGGCTGCCAGGCCTCTGAGTTAAACCATTTAACAAAGCCTTTTAAGATGGGCCTCCAATTAACCAATCATGGTTTTAACTGTGACAAGTTCAGGGTCTGTAAAAGATTGACTTGTCAAATGTTCGATGGGTCATACCAGGATTACCTGGACAGGAGTGGCTTACTTGATGAAGGCCGGTTAACCCGGGTTTTTAGGTGAATACACCAGGCTTCCAAGATGTGGCTTGATAGCCAATTACGAGGGTCCTTTCAAACACTTTGTTGCTTTGCAAAAAGAGCCCCCAAGTAACTTTGTGAGCGATGCTCAGTGTGTGCCCATGTTTGAGTCTGTACTGCGTACAACACTCTCTTTGGCTCCACAATTTTTTCCCTTTGTGGCTTAAATGCCTATCAAGAGGTGTAGCTATGGTGTGAGGACAACCAAGCCCCTAGTGATATCCCTTCGTGGTTTAAAAACCGATCAAGAGGTGTAGCTGTAGTTCAAATATGACCAAGCCCCCCTAGTGTTTTCCTTGTATCTATGCAGCTGCTAAAGCCGGATTAACAAAAACTCCGCTTTGTCAGTTAACTTGTAAAAGCACACACAGGATAGAAAAAGAATAGATACCCCGCTTAAAATGGAGGCTCCAGTTTATTATATGATATATACACTGTCATAAATATGTGCAGATGAAGAGCCTATGGCTTCAAGTATAGTAAGGCCGAAGGAGAGCTATGTTCCATGGCCGCTTTGTCTCCTCCTCCGATTGACGTGAGTCTTCATGCTCTCGAACATCAATGAGGTAGTAAGATCCGTTGTGCAGATTTTTGCTCACCACAAAGGGTCCTTCCCAAGGGGGGGATAACTTGTGCATATCAGTCTGATCCTGGATGAGCCGGAGCACCAAATCACCTTCTTGAAAGGTTATAGTTTTAACCCGGCGGCTGTGATAACGTCGAAGATCTTGTTGATAAATCGCCGAACGTGCTGCTGCAAGATCCCGCTCGTCATCCAACAGGTCCAGAGAATCCTGACGTGCCTTCTCATTATCAGCTTCAACATAAGCTGCCACACGGGGCGAATCGTGACGGATGTAACTAGGAAGAACCGCCTCCGCTCCATAATCCATGAAGAAAGGCGTGTAACCCGTAGACCTATTGGGTTTGGTGTTGATGCTCCATAACACAAAAGGTAGCTCCTCGACCCAACAACCCGGCGTCCGCTTTAAGGGAACCATAAGCCTTGGTTTGATACCCCGTAGAATTTCTTGATTTGCCCTTTCCGCTTGACCATTAGATTGGGGGTGAGCCACCGACGCTAGATCAAGCCGGATGTGTTCACGTTGACAGAATTCTTCCATCTCTCCTTTTGACAGATTAGAACCGTTATCTGTTATAATGCTGTGTGGAAAACCAAACCGGAATATCACCTTCTTGATGAATTGAACCACCGTGGCTGCATCACACTTGCTGACTGGCTCTGCCTCCACCCATTTAGTGAATTTATCAACTGCTACTAATAGGTGGGTCTTTTTGTCCTTAGAACGCTTGAAGGGTCCAACCATATCAAGCCCCCAAGTTGCAAACGACCACGTAATTGGAATCATCCGCAACTCTTGAGCCGGAACATGGGCACGGTGGGCAAATTTTTGACATCCATCACATGTCTTGACTAAATCCTCTGCATCAGCATGTGCTGTCAACCAGTAAAAACCGTGGCGAAAAGCGTTGGCAACCAACGACTTTGAACCAGCGTGGTGACTGCAATCCCCTTCATGGATTTCTCGCAAAATCTCACAACCTTCTTGAGGAGAAATACAACGCTGAATTGCTCCTGAAACACTGTAACAATGTAACTCCCCATTGAGTATGGTCATGGACTTGGAACGCCGGATTATCTGTCGAGCCAACGTTTCATCGTCTAGTAACTCGCCCCGGTTCATGTAATCCAGATATGGGATTGTCCAATCCGGTATGGCATGTAGAGCTGCCACCAACCGAGCCTCCGGATCAGGAATAGCCAAATCTTCTTCGGTTGGTACTTTGACTGACGGATTGTGCAACACATCAAGAAAGACATTGGGAGGGACTGGTTTACATTGGGAACCAAGACGACTTAAAGCGTCCGCCGCTTCATTCTTCCGCCGGTCTATATGGTCCACCTGATAACCTTTAAAGTGACCAGCCACTGCGTCCACCTCTCGCCAATATGCAGCCATGAGTGGGTCCTTAAAATCCCAAGTAACAGACACCTGCTGAGCCACTAGATCTGAATCGCCGAAGCACTTAACCCGGCTCAAATTCATCTCCTTAGCCATCCGAAGATCGTGGAGCAAAGCCTCATATTCAGCTGCATTGTGAGTACAAGGGAACATTAAACGGAGGACATAACAAAACTCGTCACCTCGTGGGGAAGTTAGTATGACTCCAGACCCCGAGCCTTCCAACTGTCTGGATCCATCAAAATGAATAGTCCAATATGTATTATCTGGTTTCTCTTTAGGTGTCTGTAACTCCGTCCAATCATTGATGAAATCCACGACTGCTTGGGATTTGATCGCTGTGCGGGGTATATATTTAAGCCCATGAGGTCCAAGCTCAATAGCCCACTTGGAAATCCGGCCAGTTGCTTCTCTGTTTTGAATGATGTCGCCCAGAGGAGCTGAACTGACCACTGTGATAGGATGGCCCTGAAAATAATGTTTAAGCTTCCGGCTCGCCATAAACACCCCATATACCAGCTTCTGCCAATGCGGGTACCTCTGCTTGGACTCAATGAGCACCTCACTGATATAATAAACCGGCCGTTGAACCAGATATTCCTTGCCAAGCTCCTTGCGCCCTACCATAATGGCTACGCTAACAGCCCGGGCATTAGCAGCCACATATAATAATAATGGCTCTTTATCGATCGGTGCTGCGAGCAAGGGCGGTTCAGCTAGCTGCCTCTTCAGATCCTCGAACGCCTTATCAGCTGTCTCGCTCCAGACAAAGCTATCTGTTTTCCTGAGCATCTGATATAAGGGGATGGCCTTCTCTCCAAGGCGACTGATAAACCGGTGCAAGGTTGTAATCCGACCGGCGAGACGTTGAACATCGTTAATACACGCCGGTTTAGCCAAGGATGTAATTGCCGCAATCTTTTCCGGATTAGCCTCAATGCCTCTGTTTGATACCAGAAAGCCTAAGAGCTTGCCTGCCGAGACACCGAAGACACACTTCTCCGGATTGAGCATCATCTTGTAAACCCGGAGATTGTCAAAGGTTTCTCGTAGATCATCTATCAATGTCTCCTCCTTTCTGGACTTGACCATAATATCATCCACATATGCATGAACATTGCGCCCAATTTGTTTATGAAGGCAATTCTGAACACATCGCTGGTAAGTTTCCTGGGCACTCTTGAGTCCAAACGGCATGGAAACATAGCAGAAGGCTCCAAAGGGAGTTATGAAAGTTGTCTTCTCCTGGTCCTTAACCGCCATTTTGATCTAATGATAACGAGAGTAGGCATCCAGAAAACACAAACGGTCACAACCCGCCGTAGCATCAATTATCTGATCAATGCGAGGGAGAGCAAAGGGGTCTACACGGCAAGCCTTGTTTAAATCTGTGTAGTCCACACACATGCGCCAAGTGCCGTTTTTCTTAAGAACCAGCACCGGATTGGCTAACCACTCTGGATGAAAAACTTCGACAATAAACCCAGCAGCCAACAGACGGGCTAGCTCTTCACCTATAGCCTTACGTCTCTCCTCATTGAAACGGCGGAGGAACTGCCGGACCGGTTTGAACTTAGGATCAATGTTGAGTGTGTGATCAGCGAGTTCCCTCTGTACACCTGGCATGTCAGAAGGTTTCCATGCAAAGATGTCCCAATTCTCACGGATGAACTCGAAGAGCGCGCTTTCCTATTTGGGATCCAGGTTAGCGCTGATGCTGAACTGTTTGGATGAATCGCCAGGAACAAAGTCAATCATCTTAGTGTCTGTGGCCGATTTGAACTTCAACGCCGGATCATGCTCTGTTGTTGGCTTTTTCAAAGAGGTCATATCTGCCGGATCAACTTGCTCCTTATAGAATTTCAACTCTTCTGTGGCACAAACCGACTCGACATAAGCCGCATCACCTTCTTCACACTCCAAAGCAATCTTTCTACTTCCATGTACTGTGATAGTCCCTTTATGACATGGCATTTTAAGCTGTAGATAAACATAACATGGCCTTGCCATAAACTTAGCATAAACCGGCCGCCCAAACAAGGTATTGTACGGACTTTTGATCTTTACCACCTCAAATGTCAATGTTTCGGACCTTGAATCATAGTCATCTCCAAAAGCTACCTCCAAAGCTATCTTGCCAACAGGATATGCAGACTTACCAGGCACCACACCTGAACCAGAACCACTACCTCTGTAACCCGGCCCGTGGAAACCTCCTCCTGAACTACCGGGCGGGGCGTTGTCATATTTGAACATATTGGAATTCTTGAAATCCCGGATGATATAACAGTCCTTGCAAAGATGTGATGCCGGCTTCTCCCTCGATCCATGCTTTGGACAGGGCTGATTTAACAAGCGCTCCAAATTGTTGCTTGAACCGCCACCCCTCTGGGGCTGCTTGCCCTTACGGCGCTGGCCATTCTCCTGCACGTTGGTATTTGCAACAAAGTCCAAGCTACTGTCGGCCTTGCGCTTACCACCGTTTCCATGCCCTGCCGGATTATGCTGTTGACCTTTGGCATTTCCGTTCTTCTTACCTTTCTCCGGTTTGTCCTCCTCTGAATCCGGATCCTTGGTATTATCTGAATCGGTGTATTTAACCAAAGCGGCCATGAGTGTTGACATATCATTGCAGTGACGTTTGAGCCTTCCCAATTTCTGTTTCAGCGGTTTGAAACGACAATTGCCCTCTAATGTTAACACTGCAGTGTCTGCATTGATACGATCTGATGAATGCAAAATTGCTGAGACCCGTTTGACCCAATGGGTCATGGACTCCCCTTCCTCTTGGACACAAGCGGCCAGATCCACGATTGACATCGGCTGCTTACACGTATCGTTAAAATTCTGGATAAACCGTTGCTTCAATTCGGCCCATGATCCAACAGAGTTGGTCGACAAGCTCTTCAACCAAGTGCGAGCTGTTCCTTCCAACATCATGGTGAAATATTTAGCACACACCGCCTCATCCACATCTAACATCTCCATTGCCATCTCATAGCTCTCCACCCACGCCTCTGGTTGCAAATCGGTGGTGTAATTTGGTACCTTACGGGGTCCCTTGAAATCCTTGGGCAGTCTCATATTATGCAAAGCGGGGGTTAAACACGGCACCCCTAAGGAACTGAACATCACTCTTGGCTCCACGGAGGCCGTGGGGTGAACCGGAGTATGCTGTCGTGCTCCGTGTCGAGCTGCCAACTCGGCCTCCCGACGTGCGCGGCCATGGTCCACAACATCTTGCGCATTAGCGCCTCCCCCGACCGGGTTGTTCCCTCGTGGTGAATTTTGGCGACGAGCACTACTGGATACGGCCGGTTCGTCATCCACGTGTCTGCTATAACTCCGAATTGGACGGGGAGTGGAATGAATCCTCTCACGACTATGTGAATAAGCCTGCTGCTGATTTAGTGTTGTTTGAAGGAGATCCCTGGCCCGACGTGCTTTCACTGCAACTGGTGACTCGCCATCGGTTGGGAGGGCCGCCAGGCGTGAGGCGGCGGACACAATGTTGTCCAACCGGTTGGAATAATGCTCGGGCGACGTCGATACATACTGTGGCACAACGTTGTTCTGGCGAGGCGGGTCCGTCGTGCGTGGCTGAACCGGTGCTCCTCTTCCCGGCGCCCCCGCCCGGTTTAGTGTGGGTTGGTTACCAGCTGCTGCTCCTGGTGTGTTGAAAAGATTCTGCGGCTCATAAACCGATGGGAGACGTGATCGATACCTTTTTCTCATGACTTCCTCTGAAGCATTCTGATCCAGTCTAATCCGGTAGGCCTGTGCTTCCAATTCAGCCCGCTCTGTAGCCATCCTATCATTCTCTGTTACCAGGTCCACTTTAGCCTGGGCTATTTGATCTTTTACCTTTGCAATCTCCGCATTGTGCTGATCCCTGGCTGCTGCATCCACCTCCGCGGACATCAACGTTGCCAAAGCGTCGAACAAATTAAACAAGACTTGGGCCGGAGGCGGCGCCGAGCTTCCTGCCCCTGCTGGTGTGGCCGTTGTTGAACCGGAGAGCATTGCTACGGTGGTAGATGAATGAGGCACCGATTGTGTGCCGGCCATGAAGATGGCGGCCCGGTTTGGTAGATCGGGGGAATCTGGAATACTGTTGCCCTCGGATCCTCCATCAATCCGGCCGTCCTACAACTGGTAAAGTGATTTGGTCTCTCCAGAAGACTCATCATCAGAACAGACCACGGTCTCTCCATCAAACACCGGCCTGTCCTCATACCTCGATCCATGGATGACACCCACGAAAACATGCCTTGCCTCGGGCTGAACTGGCGAAGAACTTGCATGCCGAGCCGTTTCGATGATGTCGGTGTAGATGTCCGGCTCACGGGCCGGTTCACCGATCTTGCCGATGAAGACGTGAATCCCACCAAAGGGGACCCGGTACCCGTACTCGATTGAATCGGCCTCAGGACCCCATCCTACATTGTCGATGTATAGCTTGCCGCTACGACTCTTCATCATCCGGCCCACAGCGTATCCCTTAAGTCCATCGAAGGTGCCCTTCAAGAACTCAAAACCATTGTGCGATAGCCCCACGGTGGGCGCCAACTGTCGTGGGTTTGTCACGGAAGATGTCCTTGTGAAAGGACTTAGTTGTGGAGCCATCGCTACGGGTTAGCTTTAAGGGGTTAAACCGGACAAAGGGACACGGGGAATTTTATACTAGTTCGGCCCCTTCGAGGAAGGTAAAAGCCTACGTCTAGTTGTGATTGGTATTGCTAGGGTTTCGAAGGCCAGGGAGCGAATCCGCTTTGTCTGGCTCTCGAGTTGTTGTCTGTTTTCTGAACCGCTGTCGGGTCGTCCCCTTATATACATGGGCGGCGCCCATCGGTTTACAGAGTCCCGAGACCGGCTCATAAACGTGTCCGGTTTTGGTCTCCACTCTTTCTATCTTACAATACAAGTTTCATACAAATGCCGGTTCACGGCTACGGGCCTTAAACCGATTTTGGGCCTTGGACCTTTCCTCTTCTGTCTGCATGGGCTTCAAGCATAATCAACTACGGATGAAGTCAACCCGGCCTTTCCTGGCCGGTTTACGCCCAGTAGTAATATCCCCAACAAGTTCCATTCTGATCATGCAAGTTAGAGTCCAAAACAAGGGAAAAAGTGTTTGGAAAAGTAGATACGAGGGAGATGTATCAACTACCGATTTTCTACAACTAGAACTAGATACTTGTTACACTAAACTGATATGATGGCTCCGGGATCGCTTTCTTGCGGGGTAGACAAGGAAGGATCTCTGGGCATTGCTATTATATACTTGTTACTATATGATATGTTATTCCACTCTCTTCTGTTGCAGCAAGACGCTGCAAGAGGCTAGTCTTAGTTAGGCTAGGTCTTCCCTTCTATTATGGCGTTTCTGCAGTTTAGTCCGCAGATACAGCCCCTTCCCATTAATATCGATGCATACTTAGTATAGATCTGATGTAAGTCTTGCGAGTACTTTGGATGAGTGCTCACAGTTGCTTTGCTACCTTTTTCCCCTTTACCCGATTGCTGCGATCAGATGATGGAGCCCAGGAGCCAGCTGATCCCGTCAATGACTACTACTACCACGACAGAGCCTACTACTATGTGGAGACCGCTGACCAGGAGTAGTTTGGAGGTCCCAGGTAGGATGTCTGCGCCTTTTCGATCTAGAGTCGTTGTTTGCTTTCGCCTTCTTAAGGCACCCTTGTATTTGTCCGTAGTCAGACCTAACTCTTGATGTAATATCGGGTCTTACGAGCTTGCATTGTAATATATTGTTTCTTTGTTTATTTTCAGTCGTAGGGTTGTGTTGTGATATTATACCGTTAGTCACTAATCTTGATCGTGCATGTTGTGTGGATGTTTAGTGCATGACTAATTCCGGGGGTGTCACCTAGTCCCCACCTGTGGTGTAGGAACTGGGCTAGGGCGTGTACTA